>NW_027176207.1:21982009-21989509 GCF_023055335.1 Clinocottus analis | reverse complement strand
AAGCTTCACTCGGCGCCTCAGACGCCGGCGCTCGTTTCCTCTTCTCAGCAAAACAAGCGCTCCTTCTCTTCGTCTGCTCGTGTCCACGGCTGCAGAATAAAAGTCAGGAAACGGCGTTCGGAGCGGACGCCGTTTCCTGAGTGTGAAGAAGCCGATAAACACTTGAAAGGGTTTGATCACTGAAGGGTTGAAACACTCGCTGCTACACAAGCGTTGTGTGTCCGTCCTCATGTGACAACAACACAACAAACCAGCTGATGAGGCCACGACAGAGCAAAGGATCTGAAGTAGAAGTACTCAAGTGAAGTACAATTACCTGTACCTCGTGTCTTCAGTCTCATGTACTTCATGTCTTCAGTCTCATGTACTTCATGTCTTCAGTCTCATGTACCTCGTGTCTTCAGTCTCATGTACTTCATGTCTTCAGTCTCATGTACTTCATGTCTTCAGTCTCATGTACTTCATGTCTTCAGTCTCGTGTACTTCATGTCTTCAGTCTCGTGTACTTCATGTCTTCAGTCTCGTGTACTTCATGTCTTCAGTCTCGTGTACTTCATGTCTTCAGTCTCATGTACTTCATGTCTTCAGTCTCATGTACTTCATGTCTTCAGTCTCATGTACCTCATGTCTTCAGTCTCATGTACTTCATGTCTTCAGTCTCATGTACCTCGTGTCTTCAGTCTCATGTACTTCATGTCTTCAGTCTCATGTACTTCATGTCTTCAGTCTCATGTACCTCGTGTCTTCAGTCTCATGTACTTCATGTCTTCAGTCTCGTGTACCTCGTGTCTTCAGTCTCATGTACTTCATGTCTTCAGTCTCATGTACTTCATGTCTTCAGTCTCGTGTACTTCATGTCTTCATTCTCGTGTACTTCATGTCTTCAGTCTCATGTACTTCATGTCTTCAGTCTCATGTACTTCATGTCTTCAGTCTCATGTACTTCATGTCTTCAGTCTCGTGTACCTCGTGTCTTCAGTCTCGTGTACCTCGTGTCTTCAGTCTCGTGTACTTCATGTCTTCAGTCTCATGTACCTTGTGTCTTCAGTCTCATGTACTTCATGTCTTCAGTCTCGTGTACTTCGTGTCTTCAGTCTCATGTACTTCATGTCTTCAGTCTCATGTACCTCGTGTCTTCAGTCTCATGTACTTCATGTCTTCAGTCTCATGTACTTCATGTCTTCAGTCTCATGTACTTCATGTCTTCAGTCTCATGTACTTCATGTCTTCAGTCTCATGTACTTCATGTCTTCAGTCTCGTGTACTTCATGTCTTCAGTCTCGTGTACCTCATGTCTTCAGTCTCATGTACTTCATGTCTTCAGTCTCATGTACTTCATGTCTTCAGTCTCGTGTACTTCATGTCTTCAGTCTCATGTACTTCATGTCTTCAGTCTCGTGTACCTCATGTCTTCAGTCTCATGTACTTCATGTCTTCAGTCTCGTGTACTTCATGTCTTCAGTCTCATGTACCTCATGTCTTCAGTCTCATGTACTTCATGTCTTCAGTCTCATGTACTTCATGTCTTCAGTCTCGTGTACTTCATGTCTTCAGTCTCATGTACTTCATGTCTTCAGTCTCATGTACCTCGTGTCTTCAGTCTCATGTACTTCATGTCTTCAGTCTCATGTACTTCATGTCTTCAGTCTCATGTACCTCATGTCTTCAGTCTCATGTACTTCATGTCTTCACCGTCTCCGTGTGAGCGTGACCTCCGTCGCTCCGTCAGACGTCATATTAAATATTAACCTTCAGGCTTTAATCGCGTGTTTTCCTTCGTCTGCTGCTGTGGCGATAAGGCGGCGGCTCTTCAGGGTACAGAGCGTCTGGCGACACTAATCCTCAGCACCTGGCTGCTCTGACACCAGCATGACCCGGCACACACACACACACACACACACACACACCTGAAGGTTTCACACCGAGGAAAGTACACACACCCAGGTACAGCCCTGAGGTACTTGTACTTCACTTGAGTACTTCTACTTCTGCCCCCAGTACATCTCAGGCGGATCTAGTTCATTACTTTGTGAGCAAAACTCGGTGCCAACATCTGGAGTTCACTTTGTGTTTTTTGGTACGTTCAGTTCAAGGTAAAAGTACATCGTTTGTGTGATATCTTACATCTTTACTCTTCATGCATTTTCCTATTAAATCCAGCAACACCTTCGTAATCTCTGCTCATTACATAGAAACTTTCAAAATAAACTTCTGTCTTCACAGGAAACGACTGAGGTGGTTTTGTTTCACACCTTCTGGTTTGGTTGGCTCCATCCACTTCCACTCCTTTTAGGTCCTCTCTACTTCCTGTTTCTCTCTACTTCCTGGTTCACGATTACGTCGATTGCGTTCGATTACATCTACGAACTCCTGCACAATCTTTTCTTTCAAGCCGCTTCAAATCTAAATGATTTTTTCCGTCACATGAATAAGTATCGTCAAGAAAGCAACGATCAAACACAGAAGTGTGTTTTATCCTCTCATTACGTACGAAGAAGAAGAAGAAGAAGAAGAAGAAGAAGAAGAAGAAGAAGAAGAAGAAGAAGAAGAAGAAGAAGAAGAAGCAGTGACAGCGCTCTGCAGCAGAGGAAGATGAAGATGGATCGTCCGGCTGCAGCCGCCTCGTCTCATCTTACCTGACAGGAAGAGAGACGGATGAACCAAACTTTCCCACCGAACTGGTGTTTACAGAGCGGGGGGGGGGGGGGGGGGTCAAGGTGAGGGAGGGGTCTGAAGGGAGGGGTCTGAAGGGAGGGGTCTGAAGGGAGGGGTCTGAAGGGAGGGGTCTGAGAGGCGGCAGGTCGCTGGTCTGATTCATTCATTAAGGTGTGAATCACCTGAGACGTCTGCAGGCCGGACAGAGACTCAGAGACGCTGAAGCAGATGTTTGTGTTTGTGCTGCTTCGCCGCCGCCACGGAGGAGGAGGTCATGTGACGTAGAATACAACACGTGGACTTTCACCCAGGAGACAGCTGTTCACGTGCCGTGTGAAAGTTAACTGAAGGCAACACTCTCAAATCAATCAATCCCTGTCGTCGTGTTCAAGTCAAGAAGAGTTCAGTTAAAAATGTTGCACCGCTCCTTTAAATAAAAAAATAAATAAAATAAAAAACAGGTTCAACTTTTCACTTCAGTTTTATTTTGGCGGTGAAAGTTGTGGGAGTTTCCCTCAAAAAAAAGCAAAAGGCAAATGTTAAAACATCATGATGCACACACACACACACACACACACACACACACACACACACACACACACACACACACACACACACACACACACACACATAAATACCTATGCACGGGACAGGGATGAGTGTGTTTAGCTCGGAGGGAGGGAGGTGAAGTGAAGAGGGGGAGAGTAACTTTAGCTGTTAATGATGGTGGAGGAGGGAGGAGGGAGGGGGAGGGGGGAGGACAAATGACTTGAAGAGAGAGAGAGAGAGAGAGAGAGAGAGGGAAGGTAAGACGATCCAGGTTGGACTCACCCTTAAAAGCAACTCCACCTATTGTGCCTTGAGGCTGAGTGTGTGTGTGTGTGTGTGTGTGTGTGTGTGTGTGTGTTGACAGGATGGCAGGTCGTTATGAATCATCTCCTCCTCCTCTTCCTCGCCCTCCCCTCCCTCCCCCCCTGAGGGCGACATTAGCTTTAGAGCGAGCTGTCATGTTCAAGAGAGGAGCGCTTGTTTTGTTGTACCCGAAGAAAGGAAACACTGTGAAAACATACACATGTACTTAGAGGCACAAAGTATGTAAACAAGCCGGCTCAGACAGGTACACACACCGGGAGGGAGCGCGCACACACACACACACACACACACACACACACACACACACACACACACACACACACACACACACACTCTGGTAATTTAGAGGGAGGAGGTATGTGAACAGACACAGAGACGTGAAGGGGCGCTTGTTTTGTTGTGTAAGAGAAAGAACAACACACACGTAGTTAGAGAGGAAGAATGTGTGAAGAGACGAGTGGAGGATGAGATGAGGTCACCGGAGAGAGAGAGAGAGAGAGAGAGAGAGAGAGAGAGAGACAGAGAGAGAGAGAGAGAGAGAGAGAGAGAGAGAGAGAAAGTACAATATCTAAGTGGTAGTAAGTTAAAATGTACGATATTTATCTGAGAATTATAATATTTACTTTAAAGATACAGTACAGTAAAAAGTACAACATGTACTTCTGAGATGTAGTAAAAGTATACAGCGGCGTGAATCCCGAGAGGAGCGCTTGTTTCGTCTTTGTTTACTGAAGAGGAAACGCAAGTATTGTACTTCTACTGTCTGGGGCAACAAAGTATGAAAATACACAGAGTACACAGTGAATACACACAAACAAAGAGCGCTTGTGTTGTCGTCCTGAGAGACAGTATCAACAAACCCAAACAGAGACACCGATAGCGTGTAAACAAACACACACACACACACACACACACACACACACACACACACACACTGAAGAACAATGGCTCTGATTAATTTCTCAGATTTCATGACCGCAGCGTCGGAGGTGTCAGACTGAAGACAAGAGACGAGACGCTGTGAAACAAACACGGCAGCGCCGGCCAGCGAAACAAACACACCCT
The DNA here is from genome assembly GCF_023055335.1 of Clinocottus analis. Lineage (NCBI taxonomy): Eukaryota > Metazoa > Chordata > Actinopteri > Perciformes > Cottidae > Clinocottus > Clinocottus analis. Next base: position 21,984,916 of record NW_027176207.1, on the reverse strand, counting down.
CGTCGTGAGACAGAGGTCAGAGGTCAATGTCACGACGGGAGGGGGAACACAAGGAAGAGGAGGAGGAGAGGAAGAGGGGAGGAGGAGGACGAGGGAGGGAGAGAGAGAGAGGAGGAAAGAGGACGAGGAAGAGGAGGAAGGAAGGAACCGAAGAGAAAGGAGAAAAGAAGAGGAGGTGACAGGAGGAAGAAGAAGAAGAAGAAGAAGAAGAAGAAGAAGAAGAAGAAGAAGAAGAAGAAGAAGAAGAAGAAGAAGAAGAAGTTAAAGATACTTAAAGTTACTAGGAGAAGCGTTCATGTCGTGTTGGTTCTGGCGCCCCCTGTGGACTAAAGAGGAAGTGTCTCTGAGCACCAGGGTCCCTTTAGAAAACCTCTCGTTTTACTGCAGCGGGGTCACACAGTCTGACCTCTGGTCCTGGTTCTGGGTCTAGTCCACGTGGTCTCTGCCGGAGTCTGAGCTGGAGGAGGTTCTGGTGGACCTGCATGATGTCATCTGGTCCCACAGAACCGACCCGGCGGCTCTGGAGGTGTGAACATGTGACTTTAACTCCAGCAGACACACACACAGCACTGTGGTGTTGTGGTCTGTCTGTCTGCCAAGTGTGTGTGTGTCTCTCTGTCAGGACATACCTGTCTGACACTGATAAAGACTGTGTGTGTGTGTGTGTGTGTGTGTGTGTGTGTGTGTGTGTGTGTGTGTGTGTGTGTGTGTGTGTGTGTGTGTGTGTCTGACAGGCGAGTTGAAGAAGAGGAAGAGCAGTTCTCTTAATGAATGAGAGCTTTGTTTGATGACTGTCAGTCTGAAACTTCATCACACTGATGGAGGAAGTATTCAGTAAAAGTACTCATCACACAAGGTGAAAATACTCCATCAGTAAAAGTACAACACAGTAACACATAGTTAAAGTATTCAAACTGTGTATCCGGATTTTACTGTTTTAGTAAAAAATACTTACAATAAGAAGAAGAAGAAGAAGAAGAAGAAGAAGAAGAAGAAGAAGAAGAAGAAGAAGAAGAAGAAGAAGAAGAAGCTCTAAATATTATTTACACACACACACACACACACACACACACACACACACACGCACACACACACACACACGCACACACACACACACACACACGCACACACACACACACGCACACACACACCTTCCTTCCGTTGTCTTTTTGGAACAAGAAAACAAAAAAAAGTTCATCCGACCGACGTGCGACAAAAGAAGCTCAAAGTTGAAGACAACACTGACCCCATTATCCACCTGCCTCACACACACACACACACACACACACACACACACACACACACACACACACACACACACGCACACACACACACACACACACACACACACACACACCTTTCCGTGAACGCTGGCTGGTTCTCAGAGAGGTGAGAGAAACGCTATTAGCACCCTGGGCGTAATTACAGCGACTTAGGTGACATCTTACACTGGCTGTGTGTGTGTGTGTGTGTGTGTGTGTGTGTGTGCGTGTGTGTGTGTGTGTGTGTGTGTGCGTCGGCTGTCATGTTTGTGTGGGCTGAAGTCGCCTCATAGGGGAGGAAAGTTAGACAACAAAGGAGACGGAGGGTAAATTTGAGGGAGGAGAAGAAATGAGCCGACATGTCGACTTTTCTGAAGACCTGAACCTGATCCAGCCGAGCAGGTGTGTGTGTCTGTGTTTGTGTGTGTGTGTGTGTGTGTGTGTGTGTGTGTGTGTTCATTCAAGAGATGGAATTTGCAACGATGAGCAGGGACTTGTGTGTGTCTGTGTGTTGTAGGTGCTGAGGCTTTAGCATACATTTTAATGAAAGTGGGGCATCATCCTGACTTGTGTTAATTAATAAAAGTATCTGTGTGAGAGATCTGGATTTTAAATTAAAAACCCTGAATATGACCAAACACCTGTCTTATTAAACATAAGGTAGTATTAGCATGGCGCTCAACAGAAGTCAGTTAGTTGGTAGTCATCTGTTGGTTTGTTGACGGTTTGAAGCCTCGAGTTCGCTGATTGTGTCGTCGCCATCTTGTTTTTTTGCAACTAGTGAACAGGAAGTGACAACATTGTTTATATTGACATCTTCGGGACCGCGTAAGGGAGAAAACAGCTTTAGGAAACAAAACCAACAGTGAGCTTTAGGAAACAGAACCAACAGTTAGCTTTAGGAAACAGAACCAACAGTTAGCTTTAGGAAACAGAACCAACAGTTAGCTTTAGGAAACAGAACCAACAGTTAGCTTTAGGAAACAAAACCAACAGTTAGCTTTAGGAAACAAAACCAACAGTGAGCTTTAGGAAACAAAACCAACAGTTAGCTTTAGGAAACAAAACCAACAGTTAGCTTTAGGAAACAAAAGCAACAGTTAGCTTTAGGAAACAAAACCAACAGTTAGCTTTAGGAAACAAAAGCAACAGTTAGCTTAAAGGAACAAAACCAACAGCTAGCTTTAGGAAACAAAAGCAACAGTTAGCTTTAGGAAACAGAACCAACAGTTAGCTTTAGGAAACAAAAGCAACAGTTAGCTTTAGGAAACAAAAGCAACACTTAGCTTTAGGAAACAGAACCAACAGTTAGCTTTAGGAAACAGAACCAACAGTTAGCTTTAGGAAACAAAAGCAACAGTTAGCTTAAAGAAACAAAACCAACAGTTAGCTTTAGGAAACAGAACCAACAGCTAGCTTTAGGAAACTAAAGCAACAGTTAGCTTTAGGAAACAGAACCAACAGTTAGCTTTAGGAAACAGAACCAACAGTTAGCTTTAGGAAACAAAACCAACAGTTGGGTTCTAAACAACACAAACAACATACATTTTAAGTACTTCTACATAAAACCAGTACATAACATTGCATGAACATTACACACACTAGCATGTCATAAAACATGAAAAGAGAACATGGAGCCAAACAT
>NW_027176207.1:21934509-21977009 GCF_023055335.1 Clinocottus analis | reverse complement strand
CTAAGAGCGGCTAAAAGCTTATCCCGGCGGGGGAGAGGAGGGAGGACGGAGGAGGAGGAGGAGGAGGAGGAGAGGGAGAACAAAGACCAAGAGCCTCCACGGCCTCGGCTGGCCGGACCGGAGGAGGAAGATGAGGAAGTCAAGGACGAGGAGGAGGAGGACTGGGAAGACGATGTGTGGGGGCTCTGGGTCCTCCTGGTCCTCTGTATTGTGAGGGGGCTCTGGGTCCTCCTGGTCCTCTGTATTGTGAGGGGGCTCTGGGTCCTCCTGGTCCCCTTTTTTGTGTGGGTCCTCTGGGTCCTCTTGGTCCTCTTTATTGTGTAGAGTTATTCAGAGTTATAGTTAGAGTTATTCAGTCTATATATATATATATATAGACTGAATAACTCTAAATATATAATATATTTGTTTTATGTTGCATCAAAAATAAAGTTAAAGAGGATCAGAGAATAAAACCCAAAATGTGTATTTTTGCATCCTTCAATTAAATTTTGTGACGTGTTAAACATGTTTTTTTATTGATTTCTTTTAAATATATTTTTTTAGGAGATCAGGTTTCCTGTAATGTTCTCTGTGTGTCTGCTCTGTGACCTTTGACCCTTCAGTTAATATTGAGTTTCTGACGTTAAGATGGCGGCCATTTTGTCTACAATGTCAAATACAAAAAGAAACCTTAGTAGAGGATGAACTAAAGACGGCGCCTGAGCCAGATCTGCAAAAACATAATCAACATACGCAATAGAAGGAAAACACACAGACACACACACACACACACACACACACGCACACACACACACACACACACACACACACACACGCACACACGCACACACACACACACACACACACACACACTCCGGTTTGTTGTTCGTGGCGAGTGTGTTGAGGGAAAACAGCGTCATTGATTTTCCTGACTCTGTGCTGTCGACAGCAGATGTAACACACACATGCAAACACAAACGCTCCTATAGGCAACAAACATCCACATGTACACCTATACGTTACGCACACACACACACACACACACACACACACACACACACACACATGCACACACACACACACGCACCTCTATCTCAACCTGCTGACAGCTGATTGGTGGATTAGAGAGGTGACTAAAAGCGGCAAGGTAATCTTCTCTCATTATTTCAATTACCAGGCTAAACGCAGCAATCAGCTGTATAATGATGGCTGCTGGGCGAGAGAGAGAGAGAGAGAGAGAGAGAGAGAGAGAGAGAGAGAGAGAGAGAGAGAGAGAGAGAGAGAGAGAGAGAGAAATATTTGCATCGGTTTCACAGAGAACTACACAATTGAGGTAAAGAGACAAAGAGGAAACAAGAGGGGGAGAGAGAGAGAGAGAGAGAGAGAGAGAGAGAGAGAGAGAGAGAGAGAGAGAGAGAGAGAGAGCGAGAGAGAGAGAGAGAGCGAGAGAGAGAGAGAGAGAGAGAGAGAGTAAAGAGAGGGAGGGAGAGCAGGAGACAAAAAGAGGAAAATATTTGTATTGATTTCAGAGCGATAAAAAGAGAGATTTGCTCGGCGGGGAGAGAGAGAAAGCGTAAATCGATGGCAGCATCTGCATCGATTTCTCGGTGTGAATAAACTTTTATTTTAGAAAAATACAGACGAGAAAATAAAAAAAAAGAGAAAGAAAGAAAAGGGAGAGAAAGAGATTATGAAAATATTTTCATTGATTTCCGCAGGAGGAGAACATGATGCTCTATTTTATCTAGAAACAAAGAACAACACGGAGGAAGAGGAGGAGGAAGAGGAGAAGGAAGAGGAGGAGGAGAAGGAGGAGGAGGAAGAGGAGAAGGAGGAGGGGAGGAGAAGGAGGAGGAGGATGGCGAAGAGGATGGTGTCAAGCACACATGTAAATCAGAGTGATCTGGGAGGCTTCAGGTCTCACTCCATATAAGGTCTTGTCGAGGTCACCTAGGGGTCACCTAGAGGTCGTGTTGAGGTCACCGAGCTTCGCCTGGCTGCGTGTGGAACTGACTAATATTAAATGTTACGTTTCTGGAGGTTTTGAAGCCTTGATTTTGGCTTTTTTTTGTTTGTTTCTGAACAGGAAGTGAGCATATCTGGAAAGAGGAGGAGCGACCTGTCAATCACCGCGTAGCCCCGCCCCTAAAACGTCCCCTGCTTCCTGGTCTGTTTGCCTCTAACAGACCATAATGTACCAAATGAACATCGTGCTGTATAGAAGAAGACTAGAAACTAGAGACTGAGACATAAACTCATATTTACAATGTTCATTAAATCGCCCCAAAAAATAAATAGAAAGCACTTTGAGTTTGTAACATTTTGAATAAACACCTGCCAGCTGATCCTATAAATATTTACCATGACAATATATTATGTATATAAATACACACACTGTTAGGTAACAACAAAAATCAGTTAAAATATGTTCGTGTCCTCGTCTCTCTCTCTCTCTTGTCGTTATCTCTCACCCTTTTCTCCCACTCTCTCCCCCTCTGACCCCGCCCCTCTCTCCCTACGTTTGATTGACAGGGTGGACAGATGCTGCTCTATAAACAGGTAACCTGATCTACAGAGCCCATCTGGTCACAGCTCTGTTCAATTCACACTTCACACACACACACTCTCACACACACACACACACACACACACACACTGATAGACATACAAACATACACACTCCCTCCAGTGACTCACACACACACACATGTTGGGAGGCGCACACGCTCCTGCACACGGACAAATATGGACGAGCGTCAAATAAATATGGCGAGGACGCACACAGTGACTCATGCACACACACAAACACACGTGTGGGAGTGTGTGTGACTTGAATCACGGCGTGATGGCGGTGCGGCGGCGGCGGCGAATCGTCACCTGGGCAGGCCTGAACGCACCGCGGGGCGTTTGTGTGTCGGGATGTTGTGGCGCCGCAAGATGTCAGACCTTCAACCTGAACACTCGACCCAGGAAGTGACCTGGAAGACGAGGACGGTTCCACTGGAGGACCTTAGCTCTTCTTCATCATCGTCATCATCATCATCATCATCATCATCATCTTCTTCTTCTTCTTCTTCTTCTTCTTCTTCTTCTTCTTCTTCTTCTTCTTCTTCTTCTTCTTCTTCTTCTTCTTCTTCCTCCTCCTCTTCTCCTCTCCTTTAAACGTCTGCTTCTGGATCCACTGGAGAACCTCGACTCTTCTTCTTCTCTTCCATCTTTAATCGTCTGTTTCTGGATCTGTTGGAGGCCGGAAACTGAACCGCCGGCTAAATTAAGAACATGGCACCGACACACGATCAATAAGGAGGGAGTCTTCCTCACACACACACACACACACACACACACACACACACACACACACACACGTGTTTGATGGAAGACAAGCTGGGACTAATGGCTACCCAGGATGCATTGTGGCGCTCGTACGCCCGGCAAGCTGAGGCTCATCCTCCTCTTCCTGTTGTTGCTAAGGTAACCGCGGCAAAAAAATAAAAAGTGAACCCACCTGCAGCAGCTGACGGTGATGAGTTCCTGTTGTCTGCTCTTCCTCACCTGTTACCAAACACACGGAGCAGAGAGAGAGCAGCCATCGTCTGTTCAATAAGACACAGAAACATCAGGCGGGAGCTGCATTTATACCTCCAGTGAACTCAATATTGTTTAAAGCGCTAAACCTTTAAAGCAGAATTGATTTATTATTCTGTACGAGACTCTGAAACAACATTTAAGACCCCAGGGAGGTGAAATACACAGAGAATCTACACGGGCAGTTAAATTGCTATTTTTTTACATGGGGTTTGGTTGGTGGCTCATCTGGGTGAATCAATGGTGAGAAGTGACGTTTAACATTTGAAACCTCAGATCATAAGTCTTAAATCCAGACTATATATTTTACAATCAGACAGAAGCCTTATTTATACCTCCAGTACACGTAAAGTACTTCGTTGGGCTCCACGGCAAAAACTACGTAGAAAACATACAAATCACGGCTACGATTTTGTCATTTTTGTGCAATTATTCGCAAATTGTGGCTTCATTTGAAAAGGTTTAATTTAAGTTGTTATTGCAATCTTTAGGTTTTTATATTTGCTTTCTTCATGTACTCAAATATGGACGTTCGCATTTTCGGGTGATATTTTTTTGGGCAATGTCAAAATGTGACTTTTGGCGGGATGTAAAATGTCTCTTTTTGTGAATGGAGTCTGGTGTGTTCAGAGAGAGCAGCGAGAACGTCTTCAGGTCTGACAACCAGGTGACGAGGGGAAGATATTCTAAATAAAGCATCACTTAAACTGATATTAATACATCTAAAACACACTTTATGATGTTGCTGACCACAGCAGCTTTACCTCACCGTCTCTTTACAGAAATAACCATATTATTATTATATATTACAGTTATTCACTCAAAAACTCTCATTTAATATGTTCAAATATGGATTTTCTTTCTAACAAGCACCATTCCCCATCATACTTATTGGTGTTTTTTCTATATATTTCTTTTTATTTGTTTTCTCCCAATGAAGTCATTATTATTGACTATGAAACAAACAAAACATTGTGTGAAAAACAAAAGTATAACTGATAACGGTGAGGTAATGAAATATTATTGGACCAGGAAGGTCAGATTATATTATATTGAACATATCCTCAGTTTTAAACTCCCGGGAATTAAAAATAATAGATTAAAAAAAGATTTATTTTCAAATTAAATTGATTTTTTATATTTTTATTTTAAGTTTTTGATTTAAATTAGTTTTAACAATAATAAAAAGTGTAATAATTGTTTTGTAATAAATGTAACATTACAATAAAAATCGCCTTAAAAAATAAACAAAATAATCAATTCAAAATATATTTTTTGATCTGTGAAAAGTGATTTCTCGGCGTCACGTCAAGCTGATTAATTTTCTCCCAGCATGCATCACACACATGAATATTAAAGCAAAAGAAACCTCTTGGCTAAACCTCGTCAGTCGCTAACGAGCCTCCCGCCCTCTGAGCGCCGCGAGGCTAACGGTTACCGGCTAACCAGCAATCATGGCCGCCACCTCTCACCGCGCTGTTTAGCCATTAGCACGAGCTAGCACGCCGCCGCGCTGGCATTTAAGAGACGGTTATTATCACCAACTAGTTGGTGAATGCTACTTAGCCTCGAGGAGGGGGGAGGTCAGAGGCATTATGGGAAAATGAGTCCTGAGAGTCAGGAAGTGTGTGTTTGTGTGTGTGTGTGTGTGTGTGTTGTGGTTAATGACATAGTTTAGCTGCAGGTCACTTCACCGCTCTCTCACCTCTTAATGCTCACATACACCTCCTTTATTTCTTCCCTTTCCCTCCTTCCCTCCTTCCTCCTCCTCTTCCTCCCTCGTTCCTTGTTTACAACGAAACATTTCCAGTACACATAATAACAGAGGCCAACGACCTGTTGCTAGGCGACAATTACAGAAACACTACAGCGACGCCGGGGTCTGTGTGTGTGTGTGTGTGTGTGTGTGTGTGTGTGTGTGTGTGTGTGTGTGTCGCAGTAAAAGCAAACAAACAAAGAGGAAACAAACCTCGTGTTTTTGTCGTCGCCTTTTTCTTGAGTCCTCACCGGGTTTCTGAAGCGACTCCAGGAAATAAACTGTGAAGTGAAGTACTTTATGAAGTACTATATGAAGTACTATGAGAAGCGCTTTATGAAGTACTTTATTAATTACTATGTGAAGCACTTTATGAAGTACTTTATAAAGAACTCTATGAAGTATTTTATGAAGTACTTTGAGAGCAAATATTTAAAAAACTTCCTCCTAAAACAATCTTGAATTAAAATATTTGAACTTCAAAGTGACGTTAAGTCTCTATAGAAGCCCGTTTCCACGCGCCCCAAAACATTAGGACAAGAAAAAAAAAAAAAATACAAATAAATAATAATAATCAGGACCAACAATAAAATTTAAAAAAATTAGGACAAAAAAAAAAAAAAACTTTTTTTGCAGACGTCTTTGTTGCTGTTAAAGAAGTTTAAGTTTAAGTTAACTGGCTCTCGGCCTCTTGGGTTTCATTCTTTGGGCTTCTTGTTTAACATCCTTCAGGCGCTGAGTTCAGTCCCGTGAAGCGTTTCATGTGTTTAAAGTTTGAAGCAGTTTTCAATGTTTTCACATCCATTTCTGTATCTAATAGAAAGTAAACTGTGTCAGAAGAGCTGCTTCAGAATACAGTTTTTTTGTCAAAATATTTTTTTACATTGTTTTATTAGTCATATATAATTTTTTTGAATTTTTTTTCTTTTCGACATGATTTTTTTTTATTTGTCGTATTTTATTTTTATTTTGGTAATTATTATCTTTTTATTATATTTTTATTTTGTGTCCATAAAAAAAAATTATATATATATATATATATATATATATATATATATATATATATATATATATATATATATATATATGAACGTCGGGCGGCAAAATATATTGAAGACCGACAAAAGAAGTTTTTCACAGCATCTGGTTAGACTGAGGCCGATGGCAGAGGTCAGAGGTCGAGAGGCCGCTTCTTATCTTACACAGGCCACACACACACACACACACACACACACACACACACACACACACACACACACACACACACACACACACACACACACACAATCAAGAAGGTGTACTATCAATTTACATGAGGGAGAATTTTAAGGATCACTGAACGACTTGCTCTCACACTTACACTGCACACACACACACACACACACACACACACACACACACACACACACACACACACACTTCCTCCCAATGAAGACTGAAGCTGTTAACACACACACACACACACACACACACACACACATTCCTTGAGTTGAAACCTCGGAGCTTCCAGATGGCTCATTTCAAATCCACCTCGTGATTTAAAACTTTATTAGTCGTCTGACGGTCGACAGCCTTTGAACCTCGTTCATGGAGTTTAAGAGTGGATCGGCTCTGAACGTTTCTAAGAACCACGATAAGAACATCAAGAGTCACACGATGACGTCGCTCTTTCAGAGTCAGGGAGATTTAAAACACAACAAACTACAAAGGACTTCAACCCGAAACCACCAAAACCTGTTGGCTCCGCCCACAAGTTACCTCAGGGTTTATAAAGTTTCTCCTTTAAGTCGACTTTCTGTCATTTTAACTTCAGGAACTCTAAATTCAGGCCACACGCTTCCTGTGTTCTTAACCAGGAGCTGCATCAGGATGAATTATACATGTAAATATGTATATCTATGTATTTATATGAATAATGGAAGGAAGGATATAACAATGGATGGACAGAATGATGGAAAGAAGGAAGGAAGGAAGGAAGGAAGGAAGGAAGGAAGGAAGGATAGCTGGATGACAATGGATTCATGGTAGAAGGATGGAAAGAAGGAAGGAAGGAAGAAACAAAAGGAAGTTACAGAAGATGGACGTAAAGGAAGGAAAGAGGGATAGCTGATGGAAAATAGAAGGATGATGGAAAGAAAGACAGAAGAAAGGAAGGAAGAGAGGAAGAAAGGAAGGAAGGAAGGAAGGACTGAAGGACATATTGACACAGTTTCAAATCGTTTACATTTTGTCGTTTTCTTTCAAAACATCTAATGAATGAATAAAAACCCAGAGTGTGACGATGATGATGATGATGAAGATGCTCCCGGTGTAAGTAAAGCCTCCTCCTCCTCCTCCTCCTCTTCCTCCTCCTGTAACAGACTCACACACTAAATAGTGAATATTGTGTTGGTGATGAACTGAGCGGTCGATCAGCAGACGATGCGTTCACTTCCTTTAACGACTCCGGGAGACATTTATTAAAGCGAGTGGGCAGGAAATCGATCCTAACCCGACTGCAACCACATTACTGTGTGTGTGTGTGTGTGTGTGTGTGTGTGTGTGTGTGTGTGCTGACCGCCTCAGTGGACGCTCATGTGAAGTGTTACATTATCTGCTGCTGCGTTCAATGTCCAGTAGAAAGGTCGGCGATTTGGGATTGTTTTTCCATAAATATGATGTGTGTAAACAAAAGCAAAAACGATGCAAAATAATGAAAATAATTAATGTAAATATTAACAATATGGTTGTAATGTTTCATCAAAACGACAAGAGTTTAATAACAATATTATATTTATTAGACAAACATCTAATTTTGACCTACATTAGAAACATTTTCTACACTTTTTAACTTGTGTGTGTGTGTGTGTGTGTGTGTGTGTGTGTGTGTGTGTGTGTGTGTGTGTGTGTGTGTGTGTGTGTGTGTGTGTGGAGGGTAATATCTGCTGACTGATGGCCGTGTTGACAGGAAGGACCTGAAGCAGCCATCAACTGTAAACACAGAGAGAGACGGGGGGAATGTGTGTGTGTGTGTGTGTGTGTGTGTGTCCATTGATTAATTGATTCATCATTACCATGTTACTGAGAGAGAGAGAGCGAGAGAGAGAGCGAGAGAGAGAGTTCAAAGTTTGTCCAGGAATGTGCTTGTTTGTCGCGGTGTGTTTAAAGACACTTAGAAAAAAAGATAAAACATAGTCTCTCCACAGAAACTCCCCTTCAAGATGAAAGCGATGACGGACAGCTCTCGTCTGTGTGAGCGACGACGTCTTTTACTGTGAAGGAGGAAGTTTATTGTGAAAGGACCGGTTTGGGCTCTTCAGGAGAAAACCTTCATTTCTTCAGAGTGAAGTAAATAAAGATGGCCGCTTGGGTTCCACTTCCTGGTTCAGGGTCACATGACCTCCAACTGCTGCACCAGTTCTCCTCGTTCCAACACTGAGTCTTTATTTATACTTTATGAGCCATTAGTCTCTCTCTCTCTCTCTCTCTCTCTCTCTCTCTCTCTCTCTCTCTCTCTCTCTCTCTCTCTCTCTCTCTCTCTCTCTCTCTCTCTCTCTCTCTCTCTCTCTCTCTCTCTCTCTCTCTCTCTCTCTCTCTCTGATTTGTTCTGCATCTTGAGTCACCTCAGAGACACTCGATATCTGCTGTGTGTGTGTTTGTGTGTGTGTGTGTGTTTGTGTGTGTGTGTTTGGAGGAAATCTGATTGCCGTTATGGATTTTTTTTTTTCAAATCGCTCTCGAGGTTTGCAAGAAAATCTGTCAACTTGTGTTTTTGCACTTCTGTGGTCGCCCACACACACACACACACACACACACACACACACACACACACACACACACACACACACACACACACACACGATGTCTGTTTGTATGATTCAGTCAGAGATGCAAAAACAAACACAAACATGTTTCTCTTTTTGCTCTGAACATCCTGAGGCCTGATATTACACACAAAGTACTACACTTGAGTAGACATTGGATGTACTCATAGTACATTTGATGTACTCGTAGTACATTTGATGTACTCGTAGTACATTTGATGTACTTGTAGTACATTGAAGTATTCTTTTGAATGCTTGATGTCTTAGTAAAGACGCGTTAGTTCTTCAGCGGTCGAGGCGTCAGTCTGAAATATTTAGAGACTTTTATTGTGAATAGTTTTGGGCGTTTGTCAGATTGCCCCTGAACGCACCACGGACTCCAGAACCAGCCGGTCCGCTCTCCTCCGGGTCAGAGACCGACCCGCTGGACCCCCGTCACGCCGTCAGCCTGAGACTGAAACAGCTTGTGATCCGACGTCCAACCTTTTCACTTCCTGAGTCTGTTGCTCCGTAAATCACCCGGAGAAACAGACGAGGAGGAGGAAGAGGAGGAGGAAGAGGAAGAGGAGGCCAAACAGACACTGTAATGATGCTGGGAGAGCAACTTCCTGAGGAAGAGGAGGAGAAGGAAGAGATGGAGAAGGATAGGAGGAAAAGGAGAAGAAGAAGAAGAAGAAGAAGAAGAATGTGAAGCGAGATGTAACGTGAGAGACAGAAGTGAGAGTTAATGTGTCCATCTCCTTGAGTGAGTGAGTGAGTGAGTGAGAGAGTGTGTGTGTGTGTGTGTGTGTGTGTGTGTGTGTGTGTGTGTGTGTGTGTGTGTGTGTGTGTGTGTGTGTGTGTGTGTGTGTGTGTGTGTGTGTGTTCTGTTTATCCATCACAGAGTGAGTGTGTGTGTGTGTAAGTGTGTAAGGCGATTACAGATCTGGAAGCTTTGGTTACATCCCTCCACTCCTCTCCTCCCCTCCACCCTTTCCTCTCCTCTTCTGCCTTCTTCTCCTCCTTCTCTTCTCCCCCCTTTTCTTCCTCTCCTCCTCCTCCTCCTCCTCCTCCTCTTCCTCCTCCTCTCATCCTGCCGACCAAACGGTGGTTTGATGGTTTTAGTGCTTCTCCGCTCGATGCAAATCTCATCATCAGTTTATACACGAAGAGACAGAAACCAGAGAGAGAGAGAGAAGGAGGGGGGACAGAAAGAGAGAAAGAGAGACAGAAGCTCCTTCAAGAAAAGAGGAAAGGAAACCAGAGGATGAAAATATGGCGTCGGGTTTCAGGCGTTTGGAAAATATCCTCAATTTGATCAAACATTTATAATGTGACTTTAGAGCAGCTTGAGTTTCCTGAAGGCTTCTGCTGCACATTACAGCTCCTTTAATGCGGTTAACACACACACACACACACACACACACACACACACACACACACACACACACACACACACACACCGCTGCACTCTGCCTGTGTGTGTGTGTGTGTGTGTGTGTGTGTGTGTTGATGCAATATCAGCCCGCATGTGTTTTAGAAAAGTAATTAAAATGCATAATTTCCAGGACAACATGCTAATCTGTGAGTTTAAGAGCAGCAGCTAGGCTAGCAGTTTCCCTCTGTTTCTAGTCTTTGTGCTAAGCTAAGCTAAGCTAAGCACGGGAGCGAGGAAACTCTGAAGGAGGTTTCTCCGCTCTGCTCGGTTGTGTTCCTCACAGACGCCATGACGGAGTCGTCTCCTCGTCGCTTTGTCTCCTGATGAAGCTTCAAGTTTGACGCTAACGCCAACGCCATCTTGTTTATGTTGCAACCAATCAACGAGGAAGTCACCATATCTGAACCGAGGAGTGACGTCGCTTCAACACACCAAGCACAGACTTCTATACAACCAGAGGAGTACAACTTTATATATATATATATATATATATATATATATATATATATATATATATATATATATATATATATATATATATATATATATATATATATATACACACACACACAGACTCATCAATCTAACATGGAGTTGTAACATCTGTCATAAAGTATCAGGTTTATATGGAAAAAACATAATATTGATTTTGAATTTGTCTCTTTTTTGCGTAACTTTGTCTTCTGTTAGTTTCTGTTTTTGCTCTTTTTCTAAGTTATAAAACTCTTTATTCTTATTTCTTTGAGTTTCATCTCATCGTTCCATCGTGAACATTAAGTATTTATTAGTTTATTTTACTGGAATCAACTATTTCATTTGGCCCTTTTAAATCTCGTTATTACTTTACATGAGTGCATCTTCTGTCTTCCTCTCCCCTTCATCATCATCATCATCACCACCATCATCTTCATCACCCTCCCCCCTTTTTCGTGCCGCCGTGTTTATGTTTCACTTCATATCGAGTTGTTCCTCCTCTGGTATCAATATTGTTCGCTGGCTCCGGATCAATAAGCGGGAATAAAAAACTTTACCAAACCCAATCAATTACGCCGCACTTCATTTCCATAACTCGCCTCCGTCGTCCTCGTCGCGGCGACAAGCAGCCCGATGATCCCGCCTCCCCTCCTGGGACGCCTCCTCCTCCTCCTCCTCCTCCTCCTCCTCCTCCTCCTCCTCCTCCTCCTCCTCCTCCATCCCGCTGCATTAAGACCAGGATGGTTAACGAGGTATCGGATTCTGCGATGATGGACGCTGCAGCGGGAAAAATCTGAGGCCGGATCGGTTTACGTCTAAAGCGACGGGATGGGATCAATAACAATATTTTCCCTTGAAAACAGCAGCCTCTTCCCCTCCATAAGCATCTTCTCCCCCCCTCCTCCCCCCTCCTCCCCCATCCACTTTAAAAGCCCCTCCACATCCATTTTTAATGGCAGAGAGGGGTTAGCAGGTTGCGCGGTTAGCCGCGGCGGCGGAAAGGCTAATACGCCGACAGCTGTGCCGCGTGCCGGGGCGAAGACGCCGTTATGGTGGAGGGGGGAGGGGGGAGGAGGGGGGGAGGGGGGGAGGGGGGGGGGAGGTCAGTGTCAGCGGCTAATTGGTTCCTTGGCTGTGACACTCGATCCGTCTGATCCAATCACAGGAGCCTGAGACAGGATGAGCGTTTTACAGAAACACCTCGTAATGCGATGAGATCCGGCCTCAGAAAGCAGCGCGCGGTCGGCCGGGCTCCGCTGACGCACCCCAGAACCGAATCAGCCAGTTTTATCACGTCGATACGACGCCAGCTAGAGTTCCCCGAGCCCGCCGGACGCCCACAACAACACAACGCGCCGTGTAAAACACACAACTGCAGCGTCCGGAGGTGACCGACGGCCTCCACACGAGCTCCTGATGCGATGTGACCACGTAGAGGAGTAAACAAAACCAACACTGTTTTTATCTGTAAACGCTTCACTTCCTGTTGAGATTTTACATCTTTGTTCACTTTTAAAATCACGTTTGATGTTGTTTTTAGATTGCGCAATATTCTATATTGTAGGTGTGTTTGTTGTTTGCACTCTTCACGTCTCAGCTGTAATTTACTGGCTTTGTGAGTAATAAAGGATTTATTTTGTATTTTATGTAGATATGCATGTTTTCCGACGGTCCGTGAACACATCACGTGGAACAGAAGCTTCCATCGGAAACAAAGCAGCCTTAAAACTCATCAAATCTCATCAAAAACATTTTATTCTGAGTGTCTCCTTTGAGAATAAACCATCTACTCTAAACATTTTCTGTAAAAGACGATGAATTCTGAGCTCCTGAGTGAAACTATGACGTCATGATGGACCAACAACTCACGTGACAACAACTGTGTGAAACTAGAGCTCCACGTTTACCCTCATTGGGACTTTAAAAACATGTTGGAAATATAAATGATATTGTTTTCCAATCATATTTGATTAAATAATCAAGTAAATTGAACTTGTGTTTGGTGTCTTGTTGTGATTTAAATCATAATAAATGTGTAATTCTGCACCAGAGACGTCTTCTAGTTATCTCTACTTTTAGTTTCCCATATTGGAGCAGGACTCTTATTTTGAAGGGCAAATAAAGCACGCAAAACGCCCCCTACAAAGTGTTCCTGGTGTTCAGGAGGTCGACGGCGTTCTCAGACTCTTCCGTCTCGGCGTTGAAGCGACGAGGCGTGAAAACCAGATGAAAGACTCTGAGAGACTCTTGAGTCTGTCAGCCACTCGACCCCGAACTCAAGTACTGATGAAGAGGGGTCACACACACACACACACACACACACACACACACACACACACACACACACACACACACACACACACACACACACACACACACACACACACACACACACACAGAGCAGGGTTTAACCTCTGCCGCTGTGTTTCCTCCGCGGGGTCGGCAGCGGAGGGGATTAACCCCTCTGCTGCCGCGCTGGTGACATCATCACTTCCTGTTGGGTCAGCTGACCTCACACTTCCCCTCATGGCAGGAGACGGGCGGATCCTCTCGAGGAGGACGAGAGCAACAAAAGGTTTGACCTCCAGACGACCCGCGGGGGTCTCGAGCCAAACGAGACGACTCACCTCGACGGACGACGGAGCGTCCAGAGGCCCCTGAACGCATCGTTTAGAGGACTTTGAAGTAAACTTCACCAAAACAGATTCAACAATAAATAAACTTTAATGAACTAAAGTATTAAACCAACGCTCTGCATCTGGAGACGATCTCACACTAAACAACGAGGAGTTAAACTAAACTCTGAAGACTTCAACTCAACTTCATTAAAGTAAATCTGAACTCATCTCAACTCAGACTTCATCAAGCTTGACTAAACTACCTTAAATTAAACTTAAACTTAACCCTAAAACTGACAAAGTAACCATCACTGAACTAAATCCTCCCGACAGAGGGGGGAGGGGGGAACACAAAATGGCGTCCTGCTGCAGCGCCACTCAATTAGAGAGTTTAACACGTCTTTGTCTCTGAAAATGATTTCATCACGGCGCCGATAATTTACTGTGAGGCCCCGCTGGAGCTACTGGGAGCTACTGGGAGCTACTGGGAGCTACTGGGAGCTACTGGGAGTTCCTCCACACACCGATAGCATCTTTTTCACTGGGGGAATGCAAAAAGTGAAAGTTTTTGCATTTGCAACCGTCACAGAAGAAGGGCGGGACTAACACAGGACCTTCACCCAGGAGACCGCTAACGGCTAACCGTCTCCCCTCTCATCCTCTTCTTTCTCCTCCATTTGTCTCACCTTCATCCCTTCTTTTTCCTCCATCCATCACACCATCTCATCCTCCTCTTCCTCCTCCATCCATCTCACACATCTCCCCGCTCATCCTCTCTTTCTCCTCCATCTTTCTTTCCCCCCTCCCCCCACACACTCCTCTCTCTTTTCTCTCTCATAATTGCATCAGTTTATTTTTTCTCTCTAATATTTGATCTGTTTTTCCTCCATAAAGTGTCTCATTAAAATTAATCACAGGCTGCATTATATCGCTACCTGCGGTGAAAAGTGACAGATTTGCCGATTGCTGCCGCTCGGTGAAGGAGGCTGAGTGTGTGTGTGTGTGTGTGTGTGTGTGTGTGTGTGTGTGTGTGTGTGTGTGTGTGTGGGAGGAAAGTCAAAAATGGCGTCGGTCTCCGTGTCGAGATCATCAGGTTTATTTTCTTCTTCTTCTCCTCCACCTGAGCATCGGCAGCGTGTGAACTCCTCTGAACTCGCGCAGGATTTTAATTACTTTCTCGTCCACGTTTTTTAGAAAAAAAAACACAGAACATTTTGATTCCTATCGTTAATTAAAGCGAAGAGAATTAAACTGTCAGTCTGTTTAAAGTCTGCCGTCACAAAGTCATTAATCTACTTTAGTTAAACGTTCATCAAACTGCAGCGAGAATTTTTAAAACTTAGTTATTTTTTCATTATATTTACAATTTATTCATCACAATGACTGAACGTGGGAACATTTTCTATTAGGTTTCCTGTAATAAGTGTTATTTTAATAGATAATAAAGCCGTTACGTGACACTTATTAGCATTATTATGTGTTAATAAGACAATACACGTGTTAATAGTAGCATCAATATTCATGTACACTTTAATAAAAAGCTTCATAAGTTCCTTTTAATTAATTATAAACAAATTTATTTAGATTAACTAAATTATGACGTCATTATATATTATTATATCAAAATATATAATGTTAAAAACATTTTTAAGCGTGCTTTCTTTGTGTGTTTATGCATTTACAGCTCAATATTTCATTCTGTTCTCCCCTTTGCTTGCAGACTGAATGTTTCTGCTGACATCGTTGCGTCTCTTCATGGACACCAGACTCCATTCACAAAAACAGCGATTTAAGGGCCACAGAACACAAGAGCTGCAGGTCTGCTGGTCAGTGTGTGTGTGTGTGTGTGTGTGTGTGTGTGTGTGTGTGTGTGTGTGTGTGTGTGTTGTCACGGGACTTCTGTGATTTAAAGGGTTGGTTCGGCCTCAAAAGAGTTACACAACAACACACACAAACCAGCTGGAAGCGGCGTTACACCTGCAGCGCCGCGTCCAGAGGGATGAAATCACTGGTTTTGTGAAAGGAGTCTGGTGTCTGTGAGGAGAGCTCGGAGACATCAGCAGTTCTGTCTGACAGCACCAGGATGTGAGAATATCGAAATATAAAATATAGTGTTCACAGAAGCTCCCACAGCCCTGTTTACCCATAATGCCATTCAGCCATGCTCCCTGTAAAGATGAAGAAAAACAAGAAGAAGAAGAAGAAGAAGAAGAAGAAGAAGAAGAAGAAGAAGAAGAAGAAGAAGAAGAAGTCGCAGCAGCTTAAGAGAGGAACAAACTGTTTAACCTCCGCTGACCTGCTGACCAAGATTAAAGGAAGATTCCACCGTTTCCTCTCCTGTTTGAACACACACACACACACACACACACACACACACACCTGCTGTGTCTTTGGGCTGTGTTTCCTGTGTGTGTGTGTCTGTGTGTGTGTGTGTCGCGTCCTGCCGTGCGACTGACCTGCTGACCAGCTTCACTAATTAGCAGCTTTGTCTCTCTCACCGCTGGCGGCCAGCGGCTCCGCCTCTGATTGGCCGGGAGGAGGAAGTACAACAACACACACACACACACACACACACACACACACACACACACACACACACACACACACACACACACACACGGAGGGAAGCAGCAGCTTTTGTTTTGGAGGAAATGAGTGTGTGTCTGTGTGTGTGTGTCTTTGTGTCGGCAGGTGAGCGTCTGCTTTGTGGTTCTGACCTCCATCTTTGTTGTGGAGGAAGTTTTTTGAAATTTCACTCTTTCTCGTTCATGTTTTGCCTGCTGCAGGTGTTGTACAAAAACAAAACATCTGCAGCTCCTCATCCTGCTGCTGAACGTCAGTCAGGTGACTTCCTCGTCTCCTTTCCTCTTTCCTTCCTCCCTCCTCTGAGGCATCAGTAGTTTAAGTAAGTACTGTAGACGTCTTTTAAAACATTCAAAACATTTTATGTGATCCAACTAATGAAGAGTATTGATGGATGTTATTAAAGTGGGAATTATTAATAACACCGCCTCGGCCTCCTGAGGGGAATCTTCTTGCATTAAATATTAAATATTTTATACTCTCATACAGCGAGACGACTTGTTTAAACCATTTTTAATAATGTTATTTTAATAATAATAATATTACTAAAATATGTTTTGAAAAAAAAACATCAAATCTGACGAGTCGTCTCTTTTTGAGATGATTTAAATATGTTTTATATTTTACTGAACTAATACAGTAAATAAAGAAATAGTTTTCTATTTGTCGTATTTTATTTTTATTTTGGTAATTATTATCTTTTTGTTATATTTTTATTTTGTGTCCATAAAATAAATTTAATATATATATATATATATATATATATATATATATATATATATATATATATATATATATATATATATATATATATATATATATAGGCACCTCTCCTCTTCCTCCCATTCTCGTCCTGTTCCTTCGATCCTCTTCCTCCTCCTCTTCTTCCTCCTCCTCCTCTTCCTCCCCTCAGTAACAGTGATGATGTTATTTTCTTCTCCAGAATAAAACTTGGCGTTTTACCAGATTTATCAGATCATTTGATTAGTGACAGGAAGTTAATTTTACTCGTGAAGGTGTGAACAGAGTTCTGGCTCTCGGCCATTAAAGCTGCTCACGTGGTGCATTCAAATACCTCCACGACCACGGGAAGAAACAACTCCTCAAAGGGTTTATTTATATTTTTTTAAATAGACAAACTAAAAATAAAAGAACACTTTGTGCCATTTCTCCTGGGTGAACATTAAACACTGTATTTATGTATTATTTGAGGTATTTGTACCTACAAGCTTTTAAAAAAAAAATCTAATAACTTTATCCAGATTATTAAAATAAATATAATAAGTTAATAAATTACTCCAAACATATAAAGTCTTTGATTATAAACATTTGTTTGTATGTGTATATATGATTTACATACGTGTGTGTATGTTTATATGAATAGATTTACATATATGTACATTATAGTACACATGTCTTCTCTTGTGGTCCAGGGTACTGGTCCAGTGTACTGGTCCAGGGTACTGGTCCAGGGTACTGGTCCAGGGTACTGGTCCAGTGTACTGGTCCAGGGTACTGGTCCAGTGTACTGGTCCAGGGTACTGGTCCAGTGTACTGGTCCATGGTACTGGTCCAGGGTACTGGTCCAGGGTACTGGTCCAGGGTACTGGTCCAGGGTACTGGTCCAGGGTACTGGTCCAGGTCACGTAGAGGAGCATCTCTACGCTGAGACCTTCAGGACCTGATGAAAGTTCCTCACTGTCACTTTAAGTAAATAATCTTCCATCACTGCAGATTCCAGCCGACAGATGATTATTATTCTAATCCGTCTCTTTACGTGATCTCAGAGCGGAGGACTCTCTCTCTCTCTCCCTCCCTCTCTCTCCCTCTCCCTCCCTCTCCCTCTCCCTCTCCCTCTCTCTCTCTCTCTCTCTCTCTCTCTCTCTCTCTCTCTCTGTTTCTTCTTCTGTTTCTATTTCCAGTTTCAGGCCCAGAGCTCCGCTGGCATCCGCCTCGCATTGAAATGATCACCTTCAGAGTGTAATCACAGACTGAACCCTGACGGGTCCAACGTTTGGTTCCCAGAGAGAGAGAGAGAGAGAGAGAGAGAGAGAGAGAGAGGGAGGGAAACAACCCGTCCCTCTGCAGGATTTACGGTGACCTCTGACCCCCGGAGAGGAACGACGCCGCGCTCCAACACACACTCATCCATAAAGATCCGATATCAGCCCGACACACATCTACAGTCCCACCTGAAAGTGATCACTGAAAGGTTGCTCTCCTCTTTCCTCCAGTCTCAACACCTCAATCAACACACTGCAATTAGCCGAACACACACACACACACACACACACACACACACACACACACACACTAGAACTGAGATGTCATTGGACTTTGGAGGCCTGACCCTCTGTTCACACCAAGCGGCTGAAAACAGGATCCGTGTTCCCGTAACAGTGAAAATGGCGTTAAGTGACGTTAAAACTCTGTTTATACATCTTGTGTTTCTCTTCATGTTCGGATTCTAAGCAGCAGTGTGTGTGTGTGTGTGTGTGTGTGTGTGTGTGTGTGTGTGTCTACTTAAGTGCTGCGGAGTAATCCGCCGCTGAAAGTAGTCCCGCTATACGTCCTCTTTGTTTGATTAAAAAACTACACAGAACAGCTGTTTGTTTCTTTTGGATTAATTAAACTTTAAAGATAAAGAGCTCAGAGACAGACGGACGAACATGTTGCTGCTTAGAGGATTGCATCATCTCTCCTGACCACCAGGCGGCGACTCCTGTGGTTGTATAGAAGTATATATAAATGACTACTTCTCAGTAAACATTGTAAACATGAGTTTATGTCTCAATCTCTAGTTTCAAGTCTTCTTCTATACAGCATGATGTTCATTTAGTACATTTGGTCTGTTAGTCAAACATTAGGGGCGGGGCTACAAGGTGATTGACAGGTTGACACCAGAGATGTATACAGTCCTAATATGGTCATTTCTCTTTTCTATAGTTGCAATAAAGACAAGAGGCCACGGCTAAAGAAAGGCCTTAAATGTCACTTAACTGTCTCAAAGCCGGTTTAATTTGTTCTTTGTGTAAACACACAAGACGTGTAAAGAAAGTAAAGTTTGATTAAACAACTGTGACTGAACTGGATAATGAAGATGTCAGAAAAACAAAAACAAGAAATAAAAACTCTCAAAACATAAACGACTCCTGTGATATCTGATGTTTGGTTCTAACTCAAAGTCTAAAAACAGCTTCAAACCCCAAACATCACCTCTCTGATTACACCTGTGAATATCAGACTCCAAATATTTAAATGTGTGTGTCTGTGTGTGTGCGTGTGATATTCATGTATTGCTATGGAGACGTAAACACAAACACAGTTTAAGCAGCTTGCCGAGTCGACTGGCTGCATATGTTCTAATTATATCTCCTCCATGATGTTTCAGCGGTCAGTGGCTATCAGTCAAACATTCTGCGTGTGTGTGTGTGTGTGTGTGTGTGTGTGTGTGTGTGGTACTGGCTGCAGCCAATCTGTTATAAAAGCAAACGTTGCTAATTCCTCGTCGTTCTCCGTTACCTCAGATGTTTCCCTCGAGACGAGCCGCGCTGACGGACGGATGGAAAGTGTGTGTGTGTTTTTTTTTAAACTCCGTGAGTGTGTGAAAGGTGTGTGTGTGTGTGTGTGTGTGTGTATAAAGCGCTGATGGATTATGGGAAACCCTCTGGACGGTATCAAACCAAAGACTCAACAACAGCTCAACACCTCGACAGCCCAAACAGCAGAAGTCCTGAGCATCTGTAGTTTGTTTTAGTCGTCTGCTACGCCCAGACGGGTGGAGCTAAAGGCGGAGGGAGCGGGAGGGTGGGGGGGGGGAGGGGTTAAGTGAACTTGTGTTTTCAGCTTGTAGATTTTAAGCTCTGCTTAATGATGAAACGATGGAAGAAGAAGAAGTGAGGAAGAAGTCTAACAAAAAGACAAAGTAGAGGGAGATAAAGACGAGCAAGAAGAAGAAGAAGAACATTGAACATTCCAGAAGTACGCTTACATCGTTTCCATTGATCTCCTGTGATATGACTTTACTTCACACACTGTGCACTAACTACTACTCGACAAAGAGTTTGACCCTCTAAGCCCCGCCCACTCCACTTGGCCCCGCCCCTTCCTCCACACGACAGTCAATCCGCCTCTGCAGAGCTGCTTGAAACCACAGAAGAAGACTCGTACCGCGGCCGCGGCGGTGCCCTGCGGCCCTGTTGGTTTGCTGCGCGGCGTTTGCGAACAGGAAGTTGAAACTTAAGTGAATTTAATAGCAGGACTGGGAATAGAGGGAATAAAATGGCCCTCATCAATATTGATGCTGTTCTGTTAATTAGACTTCACATCTCCGACTCACAGAAACACACCGAGGGCACTGTGATTGGACGGCCGCCACCGCCTTGCTCTGTGTGTGTGAGCGAGTGTGTGTGTGTGTGTGTGTCTTAGGACAGACTGAGGGCACCAAGCATTGGACAAAAGCCACTGTGTGTGTGTGTGTGTGTGAGTGTGAATGTGTTTGAAATCATGGACACACTGCGGTTTAATAAGGAGGTTTGCTGTGTGTGTGTGTGTGATGAAATAAATCAGTGTGTACATGCTTGTAAGTGTATGTGTGTGTGTGTCTGTGTGTGTTTGTTTGTGTGTGTGTGTGTGTGTCCATCGTTGAATGAATCCAGCCAGGTCCATCTGTTTGGCAGGAGACATGAATGTGAGGCCATCTGTGCTCTCAGAGTGTGTGTGCTTATCTGTGTGTGTGTGTGTGTGTGTGTGTGTGTGTGTGTGTCTGTCTGTCTGTGTTGGCCCTGAGGTGCAGTGTGTAAGAGGCAGAGGTGATAAGAGCATACATAGTCACACACACACACACACGTCATTAACTACAACTCTGAAGTTCTCACTTCTCATACAGGACAAGCTGGGATCACAGTGTGTGTGTGTGTGTGTGTGTGTGTGTGTTTGCATTCACACTAACATGTGTAGCTGAATGCAGTTTGTGTGTGTGTGTTTCCAACAGCTGATGCTCACTGCTACACACTCCACGAGATAGAAGAAGAAGAAGAAGAAGAAGAAGAAGAAGAAGAAGAAGAAGAAGAAGAAGAAGAATGAAGGAGGAGACAAATTGATAGGTGGAGGTCGGCCAAGTTCAACAACATAAACCTGGAGAGGTTTCCACACACACGCACACACACACAGACACACACACACACACACACACACACAGACACACACACACAGACACACACAGACACACACACACAGACACACACACACACACACACACCCAGCTGGCAGATCAGGAATAATAAATGCTCTCAGAGTTTATTTTCTCAGCGATTGGAGCTGAAAGAAGATTTGGACGAACATCCACATAACCTGCAGAGAGTGTGTGTGTGTGTACCCCGTTAAATAAACACACACTCAGACGGTAACGTACACATACAGGAACAGCTGGTAACACACACGCACACACACACACTGCTGACCTGAAAACGTAAAAATCCTCTAAAATATTACTGTTATTAATTGTTTTACGGCTCAGAACAATACAGCTGCATATTGTCATATCAACACACACATGCGAGCACACACACACACACACGTAGCCTTTAGTGACGTTACTTGAGTCGGTTGTGGTTAAAGACTACAAATCTAGACGCAGGACTACAAAAGCATAGAGGTGTGGATTTGATGTGGAGTGAGACCTCCGTAGCTCGCAGCTCATCTTTGCAGCAGGTTACATTAGCTGCTATTAGCGTAACACTAGTGACAGTAAGGCCACAATCTTCCACAAAATTATCAGAGGGAGAGGTGCATTGTGGGTAGTGTAGGCTTCCTATAGCACCCAGGTTCAAAATACTTTAAAAGGATGGAATAGGAGGAGGACGAGGAGGAAGAAGAGGACGAGGAGGAACTTGATGTTCTGAAAAAACTAACTCAAGCTCCGCCCCTATTTCTAAATGCTTCTTAAAAGTAAATGTATATTTTCTATACTGTTCAGAGCTGCATCAGACAGACAGACACACACACACACACACACACACACACACACACAGACAGACACACACACAGGCGGGTCATCCCGGGCAGACGTGACCCCGTCAGCTCCATCTGCAGGCGTCCTCCATGTTTAGTCTCATCATATATTCTCTGACTGTATATAGAGACACTTATAGACGCACACAGACTGAGTGCCAGCAGCACCGAGGCCTCCTCCTTCACCTCCATCTGTCTCTTCCCCTTCTTCTCTTCCTCCTCCTCTTCTCACCTCCCCCCTCCCCTCCTCCCCATGTTTGATACACAGCCAACCTCAGGTGGAGAATAGGGGGAGGAGAGAGAGAGAGAGAGAGAGAGAGAGAGAGAGGGAGTCAAAAAGAGCAAGAAACTAACTGACAAAACAATATTCAAATACATGTCAACAAACTGTAAAAAACAACTATAGTTATAACCTAATAATGTTAGTACTGAATTATGTACAATAATACAAACACTAATGCACACTCTATATGTTTCTCTGTGAAATGATGTTACCCAGGAGACAGTTTGTCTTTGTGTTATTTTGTGTCTTTGTAGTCATTTATTGTCTATTTGTAGTTCTTTTAAGTGGTCTTTTTAAAACTCTTTTTAAAAGATTTATGTCTCTTTCCGTAGTTGTTGAATGTTTCTGTGTAGTGATTTTTTTGTATCTTTGTGCAGTAAAAGTCCGTTTAGAAGCCGCTGCTGCCTTTGGTGGGTGTTCCCGCTGCTGCTAGCTCGCTGTAGCAAGCTAGCACTGCTGCTAGCTCCCCGCTGCTGCTGCTAGCTCCCTGCTAGCTGCTGCTAGCTCCCTGCTAGCTGCTGCTACTGCCCGAGTCGGGCGTCGAGTCGGGGCTGGTCCCGCTGCCTTCGGTGGTTGTCGGGGAGCCAGCGCTGAGCTAGCAGGGAACTAGCAGCTGCGCTAGCTGGCTACAGCGAGGAGCTAGCGGGTCCACCTACATAAGGTAGTAGCGGCTTGTAAATCGACTGTTTACGGTTGTTGTTTTGTGTCTGTTTCCAGTAGTTTTCTGGCTCAGTAGTTAAATGTTTTGTGTTCCCGTAGTTGTCTCTTTTTGATCGTGTTATTGCTGTTTGTAGTTGTGTGTTTGTCGTCATGTGTTTGTTTGTGTTCATTTCCTCACTCCTTGTAGTGGTTTTCTAACCCAAATAAGTGAGGAGAAAATAGGAAGACGAAGAGATGCGGGAAGTTTAACATGAAGAATGAAAACAAGCTGTATAATGTTAAAGGGAAAGATGGAAGGAGGCGAGGACGCAAGAGATGAAGGAGGGAGGGAGGAAGCGATGGAGTGTTGGAGGTATATTTAGGAGATGACAGATTGCGTTCATGTGTTTGAGTCTCTCCGTCTTTTCATCTGTCTGCTCCCATCAACACCTTTATTGATAGACGAGGAGGAAGAGGAGGAGAGACACGAAGAGGAGGAGGTTATTTTGAACGTCCCGTCTCATCCTAAACTTCCTGGTGTTTCAAGAGGGTTATGTGACCGTCAGGGAGTCGTTTTGGGTGTACTGTCCCTTTAAGAAGGTCTCTGATTGGACAGATGGTGATGAATCGATACACAACACAGATTTTAGATTCCTGTCCGTCAAACCATCATCATCATCATCATCATCTGACTTCACTAACAGTACTCCTTAACTTCAGTACAAGTAGTATTAAACAGTGTAGAAATAATCTAATTATTTTGATGCTGATACTAATGCAGTACTTTTACTTTCGTTAAAGTAAAAGTATTTATTTGGCAGAATATTACATATGATATTATAGTTATTGATGCATTATTGTTTTTATATACTGCTGGTAGTTTAATCTGCTAAAATACATCATCATTAATTTGTAGATTACATTTTAATTTTTCCTAATCTGCAAAAGTAAACTAAAGTTATTAAATATAACTATAACAATATGTTTAAGGATAAATGCATGTTGTAACCGGACTATTAATTCTACATTGTTTATAATCTATAACTCTTCATAAAGACAAATAATTGTGATGCACTTCCTGTTCTTGATGACTTCGAGTTCTCTTTTGTCTGAACGCATTCATTTTCTTTAAAAGCTTTTTAATCCTACTTAAGTCCTCGCCATTTTTCTAATAAATTCAGAATGTTTTTCATCCCCAAACTAAATACAGATTATCTCCTCAACCATAAGGGATTGCTGAATAATTTAAAAAGTGTTTAACATACAGAAAACTCTCTTCACTCTCTTTAGTGCACATTTCGTGTACCGTAGGTTTAGGTCCACTGAAAGCAAAACTGCCCTAACTTTCTTCCAGGACCTTGAACGCCTCTGGTTCCACAAAAGCAAGTATGCTTCACCAAGCCAGTATCATTTGTCCATAAGTAAGTCATGTTTCAGTGTTTTTGTGGTTGATATCTTGCTGAGGCCGTCTCACAGTGGTTTTGGCACGATTGGTGGATTCTGGAGGTCAAAAGCTTTCCAGAAAGCTGCGCTAATCATGTGTAGCATCAAGCTAGAGATATGAAAATAGATTTTTATAACTTCGGGAGCTCATTTCAGTCACTTTTGAGTCCTTTTGAGTCAAATGCATGGTTTATGTTAATGTTTATGTTTGAACTGTGTTATGCACATGTAAAATGTAAACTTATACGCTCTTGAAAAGCTTTGCTGATGTGTTTGCTGTGTCACACGAGTGGCTCTGGTGTGGATTCATGCGAGTACTTAGAGAAAGAGGAAGACCTATTGATGAAGAATTCTGCCCCAGTTTTGGTGCACCTGGGGGCGAAAAAGTGTTTGACACCAGAAATGAAAGAATGAACAAACTTGAGTGACCTTCAGTTACATATAAAGTATGACTAAACATCTTTGGATCCGACAAAAGAACTAAAGACCTCAAAATACGCCTCCACAAAAATGTCAGCAATTTTCTTTAATCACTATTTTCAAAAGAAACAATCGTTAGCTGCAGCTCTTAAATACTCTTTTTAAAATCTAGACTGAAAGTATGTTTATTCAACAGAGATTAGGTTACGCCAACAAATGTAAAAGGTGCAGTGTTTTCATACGTGAAATTATAAATGTGAGCAGATAAACAGAAGAAAAATGACCTTTTCACTCTGATATCTGATGAACTCGGCTCATAAAACTAAATCCTGGCTCCACATCAGCGGTGAAATATGTTCTTGTTTCTTTTGGGTGAACTAGCCTCTTATTAAAAAAAGTAAAGGGAGTATGATTCATGAACTGTCCGTGTTTCTACAACCTCACCTGAACCCTCCCTGCAAGTCTTTCCTAACAGTTTATTTCCCTGCCAAGCTTTTATTTTGAAATTGATCACCGAGGACCTTGTTTTTCTGTCATTGTTGAATCCTCTCCATCGCTTTCTTCCCTCCTCCGCAGATCTCTGGATCAGCAGCAGGATTACGGAGAACTCAACGCTTCACACTGAAGCTCTTTGTTGGAAAACCCAAATATCAGTTTGCCTGCTCGGTTACCTGACGACGGCACTAATCTGCTGCTAAGTGGATAAGTAGCTCAGGTGATGTCTGCTACAGGAGCGCCGCCGGAGTCCAGCGTTTACATGAGTGTTGCTATTGTAGTAGCAGTAGTACTCGTGGTGGTAGTACTAGCAGTAGTAGCAGTAGTGATGGTGGTGGTAACAGTAGTAGTACTCATACTGCAGTGGTTACAGTGATTTCTTTGCTATTGTAATAGTTGAAAGTGGACCCGTTGACAAATAACAAACTATTTTTACTCTAAATATTTTGGTTTTTTTTGTTAACTATTCAAACTAACACACTTGATAATTATTAATTGCATTTTTCTTCATTTTTCTTTTAGCTAGCTAAACTATTGTTAGCTAAACTATTGTTAGCTTTTGTCGGATAAACTACTGTAAGCTAAATTACTGTAAGATCTTGAATGTGTGTACATAAAGTTATTTCTATTAATGTATTCACAGTGTATTACGTATGTATTCTCTAATTGCTATTATATGGAAGTCCATAGAGACACACAAAAAATAATTAGGACCAAAAAAAAAGATTAGGACAAAAAAAATAAAAATTAGGACAAAATATTTTTTTTTCCGTTGTCTTTTTTTTCTTCGTTGACTTGGAAAAAAAAAAAAAAAAAAAAAAGGAAAAGATTTTTTTTTTCTCGTCTTTTTTTTTCGTTGACTTGAAAAAAGGCAACCAAAAAAAAAAAAAAAGTTTCATTCCAGGAGAGAAATGAGAGACTACTGACTACAAATGTCAAAATTACACATATTAGCCACAATATAATTATAGCTAATATTTGTACACACAAAGTACATTGTTGACCTTCCATTGACCATTTTTAAGAACTGAGTAAAATGAAAAGTCCACACATATATTAAATGAATTATTTACTTTAAAGTGACCCATCAATAAGCTTACGGGTGGTTGACACTGCAGAGTTATCTTTTGGTAAATAATAAGAGCACTTGAATATAAAACATTAATATAAAAAATTAAAAGAATACCTGAATTGAAACAAACTATTTCCAGCACACGTCTGAGTCTTCCATTTGTACTTCCTGTACTTGTGTACAATAACAACACTGAGCGAGGCATTAATCAAACAGTCTCAGAAATTAGAGATTAATCTTGTGTCCACTCGGCTCTAATTATTTTCCTGCTATAATTAGTCCGTGTTCAGGCTCCACATATAACAATGAAGGGTCGGAATATGAAAAATTACTCCTAATGAATGAAAAAAAAGAAAATGTAATTACACTTCAGTGTGCAGGGAGAAAGAATAAAATGTAGCTTGTGTTTGAGTGAACGTCTGCTGGAAACAGGTCTTTAAAACACTTGTCAAGCTGTTTGTGTGTCCTATTTATTGTATTTAATATATAATTAATGAGTAGAGTTAAACAGGAGACACAATCCAAAATAATAAGTTTTGAAATTGATGTATTAATAATACTTCTGTCTCATGAAATGCCAAAGCTTTAGTTCAGCATCAAGGCAGGTCGTATCCACGTGATTAACAACGGACCGAGATAGTAAAGTACTGATAAATATTGATGAAGACGAGGGGCAGAGAAGGTCAACAAAAAAACACGTTTGACCCAAACAACGAATCCTCAACTGTTTGTATGATTTGTTACAAAAAATCAAATTTGTTGAGCAGTTTTTTAACAAAAGTTTAGCAACAACTGTCAATGTGCTCTCGTTACTTAAAACTGTCTTCAAAATAAACTTCTGTCCTCACAAGGAAAAGATTAAACAAGTAAACCACTTAGTGAGGTTAAGACAACTAAACCACTTAGTTAGGTTAAGATAACTAAACCACTTAGTGAGGTTAAGATAACTAAACTACTTAGTGAGGTTAAGATAACTAAACTACTTAGTGAGGTTAAGACAACTAAACCACTTAGTGAGGTTAAGATAACTAAACCACTTAGTTAGGTTAAGATAACTAAACCACTTAGTGAGGTTAAGACAACTAAACCACTTAGTGAGGTTAAGACAACTAAACCACTTAGTGAGGTTAAGACAACTAAACCACTTAGTGAGGTTAAGATAACTAAACTACTTAGTGAGGTTAAGATAACTAAACTACATAGTGAGGTTAAGATAACTAAACTACATAGTGAGGTTAAGACAACTAAACCACTTAGTGAGGTTAAGACAACTTAACCACTTAGTGAGGTTAAGATAACTAAACTACTTAGTGAGGTTCAGACAACTAAACCACTTAGTGAGGTTAAGATAACTAAACTACTGAGTTAGGTTAAGATAACTAAACCACTTAGTTAGGTTCAGACAACTAAACTACTTAGTTAGGTTCAGACAACTAAACCACTTAGTGAGGTTAAGACAACTAAACCACTTAGTGAGGTTAAGACAACTAAACCACTTAGTGAGGTTAAGACATCTAAACCACTTAGTGAGCTTAAGATAACTAAACTACTTAGTGAGATTAAGACAACTAAACCACTTAGTTAGGTTTAGAAGACTAAACTACTTAGTGAGGTTAAGACAACTAAACCACTTAGTTAGGTTAAGATAACTAAACTACTTAGCCCATCTACTCCTAACCCGTCATTTTGGTCTTTGTTATGCTCGTGAGTGTTAAATAAAGACGTGTGGAGCTCACGTCTCCTTCATGTACTTCAGACTGAAGACGGTGACGCTGGAGGTTTCCCTGTGTAGCAGGGAGCATAGTACAAGTACCTTCATGTAGTACTTAAGTAGAGAACGTCAGTAAATGTACATTTCAGCGCCGCTGATGAAAAGAGATTCATAGAAATCAAACCCACTTTGTAACGAACAATCATTTTTTTCTTTCTGATTACGCGCACAAACACACAACAGTCACGCCGAAGGGAGTAAATACACCTCCACCTTTTGCTGTCGCCTAGCAACAGAGATGGCGGCGTGCACGTGTTCCTGACCCTCAGGTGCCGACAAAGGACGAGACGCTTGTGGAGGCGTCGCCGCAGTTTATCTCCGGCTGAATGATGCAACTTTATTTGTTGTCTTTGTTTGCGTCGTGTGTTTACCGACGACCGCGGCGGCGCTGCTCATTTCGCCGACCTGCTCATCACTTTGCTTTTGTGCTTCGGCTGAAGAACACACACGCACACACACACTCACACACACACACACACACACACACACACACACGCACACACGTATGAAGCCCTGCTGTGATGTATATGAGGCCTCAGTCAGGGCCGGGGGTTAATAGCTAAGCTGTCAGTTTGACGTGAATACCTGTGTGTGCATGTGTGTGTGCATGTGTGTGTGTGTGTATGTGTGTGTGTGTTGATAATAGCTTGCTAGCTGTCATTGCAGATGAGGGGTGTGTGTCCGCAAAGCTTTAAATGCACCTCATCAACCCGTTCGACGCACAAAATGACAGCTCTTTAGAATGCGCGCGCGTTAGCATCCGTTAGCACGTCTTAGCCTTTTCCGTGAAGAGCTTACATTATCGTATACGTGTGTGTGTGTGTGTGTGTGTGTGTGTGTGGCACGTCAAAGTGAAAAACATCGCGCTGAGCAGAAAAGCAGCCCCGTGTCAAACTACCCATCATGCATCATGAATGAGCCCGACTCTCTTTCTCGCTCGCTCGCTCTCGCTGCCGGCGGTATTATGAAAGAGCGAGCTGAAATATTATTATTCTGCTGTTATTAAGCTGCACCTACATGTCAAGTTTGAATCATTAGCTTCTCCCTGGAAAAAAAATCAGCAAAGACTCTTTTCACACAAAACACCTGAAATAACCCTTTTCATCACAAAAATATAATTTGTCTCTGAACTAATGTTCCAATTTTTATAATCTTAAACACACACACACACACACACACACACACACACACACACACACACACAGACACACACACGCTTCCTCCTCCCAACCTTCATTTCACATTTTATTCCTTTTTAGTTTGTTTTTGTGTGTGAACACACTGCAGGGTTAAACTTTTGTTGGTGTTTTAGTTTTTAAATGCATAAAATAACACATAAAATGTTTTCATTGCGTTAAGGCTGTTTGACTTTGTCAGGAACCTCTAGATCAACTTAATGCAACAAAAACTGTTGTTTTACTAATTTATAAAACGCTTTGGTTGAAATTATGACCTTTGTGTCGTTAGGGTCGACATTATTTTAAGTGTATTTTACAGCTGATTTAAGACATGGGTCAAAACCGACCCACTAAAACAAGAGGTGCTAACAGAAAGCTAACACAAGAGAGGGAAACACAAAAGCTAACACAAGAGATACTGACAGAAAGCTAACACGAGCGATGCTAACAGAAAGCTAACACAGGAGATGCTAACCAAAAGCTAACACGAGCGATGCTAACAGAAAGCTAACACAGGAGATGCTAACCAAAAGCTAACTCAAGAGATGCTAACAGAAAGCTAACACAGGAGATACTGACAGAAAGCTAACACAAGAGATACTAACAGAAAGCTGACAAGAGATGCTAACAGAAAGCTGACACAAGAGATGCTAACAGAAAGCTGACACAGGAGATGCTAACCAAAAGCTAACTCAAGAGATGCTAACAGAAAGCTGACACAAGAGATGCTAACAGAAAGCTGACACAAGAGATGCTAACAGAAAGCTGACACAAGACGAAGGTCAAAAGTAAAATAAACAGACTTATTGAATATTATTTAACGACAACCGGTTTAAAAGAAAACAACATTTTGATGTGGAATTGAGACAATTCCATAAAAAGTGAGGCTAAATGTTTTAAAATTTAAAAATTGCGAGAAAATAAATCAAAGTCCGGATGACAAAAGTAGCGCAACGCGGCTCCGTGACACACGACCACGACGGAGACTTCAGGCACTCGGCGCTGGGAAGGGATTCGGCGCTTTGCACCAGCAGCTCGTGACCTCCGTCAGGACGAGCTAATGTTTCCCTGTCAGAGCGTCTGAGCAGCAACTCGTCAAGAAAAAAAAAAAAAAAAAAAAACTTAAACTCTTCCCGCGGAGCCCCGCCGAGCCTCGGAGCAGCCGGTGTCAAAGTAAGCCGTCAGCCGGATGAATGGCCTGCAGCCTTTTGTTCTCCCCGTGCTATTAAGAAAGACCACGCTGAAATATTATTATTCTGCTGCTCCGAAATATGTCAGATTAAATCGTTACCTTCGCTGAGCCGCACACAAAAGGCACAAACACTAAAGCACTTTACGGGCCCAGTCCAGGATGTTTTTTGGAGTTTTCTGAAATATTATTATAAAACCATTGTTAAACCGCTCGGCAACATGACAGCTTAAATCATCACCTTCAGCGGCCTCGAAAAAATGAAAAGGCGCACATGCGCCGCTGAGATTTAAGTGTAACGGCGGAGTAATTTGGGCTTTTTTCTTCTTCTTTGAATCGCCACCAACAGCAGGTTGCAAGACTGCGTAACCCGAGCTAACCCACCGTCGCCACACACCGGCCTGTCTGTCCATAAATAATAACAGTTTAGGCTTTTAATGTGTCAGAGAAGGAGCAGGAAAGACCTCCGTCCCTTCAGTCGTCATGAAAAAGACCATTTGAAAGCCCCCGGCTTGTGAAACACAATGTTTTATTACTTTTGAAAACAGGATGTTGGCGATGAAAAGAGGACTTTTTTTTAACAATTTAAGAAAGAAAGGAAAAGTCTAGTTCTGGTTTTGTTTAAATTAGATGACAAAAACACTGTTTAATTGATTCAAACAATCATCTGATTGCAGAAGCTAATTTAACCCTAAACTTCCCCAATAGACTCTGTTTAGGCCTCAGTTTGCTTCACACTAACCAGTTATCAACGTAATGTTGGAGGGCGATGAAGACCTGTGAAGGAAGAGGAGGAAGAGGTCGTGTCCGAGACCGACGTTCGAGTCGAGCTGATCGAGAAGTTAATGTCGATGTTTCTGACACGAGACTTTGCAAACTTCGTTAGCAATCTGCTCGTTTTGACTGCATTCGTTTGTGTAACTTTTTTTTTTACAGGATATCACAACGTTCTTTGAGGATTTGTTGCTCTTTGAAGACATTCGCCGTGTTTCAGTCCGTTAGTTCACTTTGGACGGCGATCATAAGGGACAGCATTAAAACTCTGCCCACCAACACATCTCCACACAGCCGGTTGTCGGTTCTGTAAAGTTCTAGAAGTTGCCGGACGAGGTTGAACCGCATCGGCGTTGGAAAACGTTCTCAGAAGAAAAACTGTGGTTGTGAACCATGATGGCTTTGGGTTGAGCGGCACTTCATCCGCCCTTTAAGGTTCCAGATGAAACCCTTCAGATACAAAAGGTCATTTATTAACCCGCCAGCCGGGTTCTAGATATAAGACTTGTCATCCAACAGGGTTCTAGATTAAACTATTGACATTTAAAAGGGTTGTTGGATCCCCTGGGTGGGTTCTAGATGTAACACTTGGAATTTAAAAGGGTTCTCAATGGATCCCATGGGTGGGTTCTCCATTAAACCCTTGGACTTTAAAAAAGGTTCTTAGTGTATCACCCTGGTTGGGTTCTAGATATAAGGATATGACATTTAATAAGGTTATCAGTGGATCCCAAAAACTGGGTTCTTGGTTAAACCCTTGGAATTTAAAAGGGTTCTCAATGGATCCCCTTAATGGGTTTGAGATTAAACCCTTGGATTATAAAATAGTTCACAGTAGAACCATGTA
This sequence comes from Clinocottus analis, assembly GCF_023055335.1. Taxonomy (NCBI): domain Eukaryota; kingdom Metazoa; phylum Chordata; class Actinopteri; order Perciformes; family Cottidae; genus Clinocottus; species Clinocottus analis. The sequence goes on along the minus strand of NW_027176207.1, from coordinate 21,944,668 downwards.
TGGTTCTCGTCTGCACATTTTCTTTGGCGATAAAATGGATGGAATGGAACCTTTTTGGGACGTTTTAGTACCTTTTTGCTCTTTTCTTGGACGACCATCTCTCCTTAACGCCGTTTACTAGGAAACAGGTATCTGGGCGAGTAATACATGCATGATATATATCTACATATTTGGGTGAACTATTCCCTGAAAGCTTCTATTTTGCATCATCAGCGTTCCTGGTTGTTTCCGTTATGTCCTAGATTGTTCCAGAGGCTCGGTGCTACGGCTCGTGGAGCCGTTTGAACGCAGTTTGGAGCAGAAAGGCTCAGCGTTTCCTGCAGACGTCCACAACGACACTCGCACAGAGAACACCAGATATTACCACAGTTGGCACGAGCTGCCTTTTCCCCATACAGCTGTCTCCGTGTGAGCCAAGTCTCTAGTGGGAGCCGGGCGTCCAACTGGCCGCTCAACAATAAACTCATCGCCCGTCAATCAGCCCGTCGCTAACAAATGTCACCTTGTTTTCAGCTGCACGCGCTCAGCACTTCTCTTCTTCGGCTGGGGAGATTCTCACTGTCAGTTTGCAGTTTCCAAAGTGCCAGAAAGCAGCAATAGCGAGCTTTGTTCCTCGAATGAAGCACTCTGGTGCGTTTATTTGCGCTCCGATCGTCCAAAGATTACTGCAACTTTGGACGATTGACAAACGTTGTGTTGTCTCTCCGCTGTAACCTTCCAGCGGTTCTTTTGGTGTCGGACGGCCCGAGAAGTTATAACACCGCTGGAGGTGTGATGTGAAGAGGAGAGGAAACGTTTAATTTTCCACATTTAAGAAGGAGATAATTATCTTTTGACCAGACAACTTCAACAACTGTCAAAACAGGGTTAGGGTGTGCAGAAAATACATGAAATCACGAGTACATGTAAATAATACATGATGAAAACACTATGTAGACAGATGTATTGATTCACATCAGTAGAGAGGAAGTATTTAGACCTTTTACTTGTCCAACTATACTACAATGAACCCAATAGATGGCAGAGTTCAGTCTTTCTTTGATGTATTATTACAATAGTACCTTTCATTTAGTGTCAAACAACAATTACAACATTTTAAAACCAGGGTTCATACGGTCATGGAACATCTGGAAAAGTCATGGAGTTTTTGGAAAAATCCTTAAACAAAATGAATCCCAAAAGTGTTATATTCATGTGTTGCTTTTAAAAGAAAGAGGCTCAAAATATCAGCAGCATACATACAGGCATCTATATAAATGTTTATTCTTTTAAGCAAACTGTCTCTCATTCATTTGAGTCATTTAAGGTTTACTGTATGCTTTGAATCCTCATTGTTAGTTTAAATACTACATTTTATCACTTTTTACTGTTCACACACATTTCACACAATGTTTGCTCATGGACATTTGGGTTAAAGTCATGAAAATCTGGTTTAAAGTCCTGGAAATATGGTTAAAAGTCATGTAAATTTGGTTAAAAGTCATGTAAATTTGGTTAGAAACTACAGAAATGTGATTCAAAGTCATGCAAATTTGGTTAAAAGTCATAGAAATTTGGATAAAAGTCATGGAAATTTCATTTTAAAGGATAGAAATGTGATTCAAAGTCATGGAAATTTGGTTAAAAGCCAAAGAAATTTGGTTAAAAGTCATGGACATTTGGTTTAAAGTCATGGACATTTGGTTTAAAGCCATGGACATTTGGTTTAAAGCCATGGACATTTGGTTTAAAGCCATGGACATTTGGTTTAAAGCCTTGGACATTTGGTTTAAAGCCATGGACATTTGGTTTAAAGCCATGTAAATCCATTGGTCAGATTGTGTGTGAACCCTGAACAGGTAATCTAACTCGTTTATCTGACGTTTTCCTCACTTTGCCGTCTCAGAGTCATCAGATGAAACTTTTGCTCTGCAACTTGAGCGGCGTGCCGCTCGGTGAGCGCCGAGCCGTCAGCAGACTTAATTAATCAGACTGATTTGGTGCAGCAGAAGCTCGGTGATTTGAAAGATTGCGGCGCCTTCGAGGAGTTCTTCAAGAGGAACTTTCAGATGGTGAAAGTGCATATTTTTCTTTTTCTCTCTTTTCAAATTGCAAGTAGAGAGCCGCGAGCGCACATTAGTGATCACATTTACATTTTACACTTCAATCACTTCCACTGATAGCGTTGTGGAAAAAGAGGGTCAACAGCAGGAGGAAGGAGACGCGAGGCTGTCAGAGGGAACATCAGCTCGGGGTCAAAGGTCACAGCAGCCAGGTGAATGAGGAAGAGGAGGAAGACCATGGATGGAGCCATGAACGGAGCCAGAGGCTCAGAGTACCAGGGGCCAGCAGGGCTTTAAGATACACAACATGGTAGCGACAATGAGACACACAACCAACCAGAAGGAGCGCCCCATGGCCCCCAGAGCCTGCTGCACCCATTATCAGACAAGAACATTTCAAAAAAGGTCAAGTGACGTTTCCTACAATATCTCCGGAACCATAACGTTGATTAACTTCATTTAAATTACTAAAATACAGTAAAGACTTGTGTGAAGAGATCTATCTGAACAGAAGAATAAAAAATACCGTCAAGTTTATGAAATTACATAAAACCCGTAACCTCAAAAAACCTTGCAGTCACTTTTTCGAGCAAAAGTTACTTTTCACGTTTCTGTTAATAACTACCCTTAACAACGGAGTTCAAGAATAATAAACACATCTATGTTATTCTGCAGGTCCTTACGAATCCAACAAGGTATGGTAGAAGCTTAGCGGATGTTGTTCAGTACCTGAAAAGTCCAAGTTAAGCCGGGATGTCTCGTTTTTCAATGCGTCCAGTCCTCCAGTTACAAAGTGCTGTAACTCACTTCCTGGACTGCCTGTGACGTCATACGTCTTAAGGCGGGATTTCTGCAGATTTTGAATACAGGCTTCAACCAATCAGAGCATTTTTTTTTTTTTTTTACTAAAATCGTTAGTAACAGGCCAGCGCTTTGTTTTATTGTGAATTTTATTGCATATTCTGGTTCTTTAGGTCATTATCTTTCCAAAGGGGGGTGTTTCAACTCTGCAGGTTTTTGTTTAGGCCTTTTAACGTGGGGCCGAAAACACTCGGAGCGGCCCGAAAACGCATTGTCGCCGAAAAAAAAATTAGGTCATGCTAAGTGTTTACAGTAATGTTTCAAATTTAATTTATTATTTTTATTTTAATTTTTTTCACAACAAAATTCTGAAAAAAAAAGATATAAAGTAACACAAGTATTAGAACTCATTTGGGGTTCATATCACTACTTAAACACAGACCTGCTAAATTCTCAAAGCTCATGGCCCGTGCGGGTCACTTTGAGGCTCAAAAGGTTAAAACAACCACCAAGAGACACACAATGACCACCAAGAGACACACAATGACCAACAAGAGACACACAATGACCACCAAGAGACACACAATGACCAACAAGAGACACTCAATGAGTACAAACCGACACACAACACCCACCAAGAGACAAAATACAACCACTAAGAGACACACAATGACCACAAAGAGACAACAAACAACCACCAAGAGACAAGAAATGACGACAAGGAGACACAAAATGACTAGAAAGAGAAAAAGATGACGACACAGAGACACAACACAATGACAAACAGCTGAAAGGAGAGACAAAAAGACTCACAACGGCTATGAAAAGGGGACAAACAGACACAATGTCTGCAAATAGACACAAAGTAACGACAAAGAGATGAAAGACGAGAAAGAGACCCATTAATAATTAACATATGTTAAGTAGTAAAACTAACACGAATACACAAAATTAAAAAAAAAATGTATTTCCAATAAAAGTACTTTGAAGTACTCGCTAACACAAACCCCAAAAAAAGGTGATTTTGTGTATTTTATATTAACGGAATATCAGATTCTAATCCATAAATATAAAATATATGAATATACACAAAGAGCTTTTTGTCCTGAGCTTCATTTTGAATACTCGTGGTATTTATACACCGTGGTGGTAGTACTACTTCTCATCCCAGTCTGACCAGTAACTGAACCAGCAGCCTCACTGGAGCTGCAGTGTGACTCAATGAGGCCCTCAGGCCGCTGAGCGTGTGTGTGTGTTGAAGGTCCACACATACATATACACACACACACACACACACACACACACACACACACACACACACACACACACACACACACACACACACACACACACACTGGTCCTGAGCCCCTGCTGCCCTCTAGAGGCGGATGACTGGCGGGTCAGAAACCTGCGTTGACGCCTTGAGGGATTCAAACCGTCGGCCTCGTGTTGTTCTCTGCGCTCGGCGGCTTCGTGAAGCGGCGGCCATGTTTTCTCCGTTGCGTTTCGTTGTGTTTTGTTTTCCTCTGACGGCACTTTGACATCGACGGCAACGACGTTTCCATTTGTTTGATTTGTAGCAGAAAATGTTTGTTATGAAGTTTCCTTGTTGACTTGTTGACTTGTTGACTTGTTTACTTGTTGACAGCGCAGAGGAAACAAACACCTTCACTATTTACTCGTGTTTTTAAAACCTCATATTCACCTTTGGGAGTTTTAGAGTGTTCATTATGAAGTATTTATGTATCGAAGTATATCATATTTGTACATTAATTAATAGTTATACAAATATAAAGTTTTAAAATAAAAACTAAGTTATTTTTCATTGAGAGAAGATGAAGAGGAGAAAGAGATGAGCAGAGCAGAGGAAAGAGAGGAAAAGAAGGAGAGGAGAAGAGAAGACCGCATGAAGGAGAGATGAAACAAGGAGGTGAAGGAAGATGGAAAAGAGAAAGTAAAGGAGGAGCAAGAGGGAGAAGAAGAGGAGGTGAGGAATAAAGGAGGAAGAGCAGGAGGACAAAGAGAGGAGGGATAGAAGATAATGAGGAGGTGAGGATGAGGAGGCTGGTTGAAGAAATGTGGAGGTAGATGAAGGAGGTGAAGAAGAGGAGACGGGGGAGGAGAGGATGAGGAGCAAATTAGGAGAGAAGAGGAGGGAAAGCAAGAAGAAGAAGAAGAAGAAGAAGAAGAAGAAGAAGAAGAAGTGAGGAATTGAGCAGCATGAGAGAGGAGAAGACGTTGAGGAGAGGATGAGGAGCAAGGGGTGAGAGAGGAGGAGAAAGGAAGGAAAAAAGCAAAGGAGCAAGATGAAGGAGAAGAAGAAGTGAGGAGTCCGTGACTTCATCTCTCCTCCTCTTATCTTAGTTTTCATTTCTCCGCTCATATCTTTTCCTCTTTCCCTCCTCTCTCCACCTCCGTTCATCCTCTCTTCTCCCTCTCTTCCTCTCTCGTCGCCTCACCCTCTGTCTCCCCCTCTCTCCCATTCCTCATCTCTCTCTCTCTCCATTCCTCTCCTGTCTCCCTCCATCTCCTCTTTCTCTGCAGCTCTCTCCCCTCCATCTCCTCCCTTGTTTCCTCCTGTCTCTCCCTCTCTCTCCCCTCCCTCCCCCCTTCTCTCCCCCTCTCCGTCGGGGTCCTGCATTGTCCCGTCTCGGCTCTCTGTGGGAACGGCTCCTCTGTTTGTCGGCCAATAGGTCCAATTCAGCCGGGGCCTTTTTAGAAAGACCAGCACCACAAAAGCCAACGGGAAGCGACCCCCCCTCCCTCCTCCCCCCTCCTCCCCCCTGCTGCCGATCAACGTCTCCCCCCCTCCCTCCCCCACCGAGGCCCTCTAAGTTTGTTTAAGAGATTGAGGGTCCAAAGAAAGAGACAGAAAGAGAGAGGGACGGAGAGAAAGCGTCCGCCCATTAAGGTAATTATATAGAGCCTGTGTTCCCGTGAGGGCCCTTAATTGATGTTAATGTTTGTCTAATTGGGGGGATTGGGGGGAGGAGGGGGAGGAGGGAGGGGGGAGGCAGAAAGAAGGAGGTGAAGGTCCTCCTCAATAGGTCCCCTCTTCCTCACAGGACAAGGAGCACTTTTCAGCGCTCCCTCCTCTCTTCTTCTCTCCTCTCCGTCGTTCACACCTTCACACAATGGCTGTCACCTCCAGCTTTCTCACATTACCTTTTCTTAACCCCCCTCCCCCCCCCCCCCTCCTCCCCCTCCTCCCCCTCCTCCTCCCCCGTCCTCGGGCAGCAGAGCTGAGCTCTCACAGATCGTCCGAGGCCTCAACCGGCTGATTAAACGGCATCAACACGAGCAAACAAGGAGAAAGTAAAGCAAACACAAGTAAAGGCTCAGCTCGCCCAAAACTACAGGAAGTACTGCAGTGAAAGTACTAGGATACAAATACTCTGTGAAGACAATGGAACTAATACCTCGCTGTAAAAATACTCTCTCATAAAAGTACCAATACCGCGTACGATAACAGTATTTTTTTTAAGTAAAAGTACTGATGCCACGCAGTTTAAATAGTCTGTTACTTAAAAGTACTACACTGTAAAAAATAGTCTGTTACAGTAAAAGTACAAATATCACAAGATTGTGAAAGTAAAACTACTGGTACAACACAGTATAAATACATTACTTATAAGTACTACACTGTACAAATAGTCTGTTACAGTAAAAGTACCAATATATAAATCACAATATCTTGATAGTAAAAGTACTAATACCAAATACTTTGTTACTTAAAAGTACTACATTGTAAAAATATTTTGTTATAATGAAAGTACAAAAATCAATTCCACAATATTTTTGCAAAGTAAAAGTACTGATACCACACAGTATAAAAACCTGTTACTTAAAAGTAGTACTCTGTAAAAAATACTCTGTGACAGTAACATGTTATTTCAGTAAAATGTCAGTACAAAGACTGCAACAATAATAAGTACCAAGAGAGCAGAACACATAATTACTGTTCCTTCTGTAACATTATGTAAGTATAATCAATAAAATGTAATTAAAGTTATTAAACTGTGACTATTCTATTAATCTAAAATTAGATTGTTATTAATGTGTTAATGTAAAAGCAGGATTTTATTGTTTATGTTAATTAACTTTCTTAAGTTTAATTATACATTACATGTAATTCACAGGTTGTAATTTAATGCTCCAGATGCATCTGAATTTAAATATGACATAATTTAAATGAAAGTAATTAATGTAGAACTTCACATCTCAGAACTTATTTTAATTGATTACCTGCTGACCCTTCAGGTTTTTCTTGTTATTTGTCTCCAGAGGGTTTCGATCCATCTGCATAGTTTAAAATTAAACATCCAGGTTTTCAGACACAATTAATTTGTGCTGCAAAAAAGATCTGAAGGAAAAAACGACCTTCATCGAAACATTTGACCTTGATACTCAAACAAAAATGATAAAAAAAATCTTCACAGACGGTTCATATTACTACTTTCTGTCGAAATAAAAAACACTTGTCAACAAGAGTTAACTAGACCAGAAGATACCGGATAAAAAATATACCAAACTGGAAGCTTGTTTTATGAAAAAAAGCCCAAAATTGCTGTATTCGGATCTATTGAACAAGTAATATACAAGTGAAATATATGGTTTAGTATATGAGAAAATTAAAATTGGGGCCCAATAGGTCCCAATGGCCCCAATGGTCCCAATGGCCCCAATGGGTCCAATGGCCCCAATGGCCCCAATGGCCCCAATGGCCCCAATGGGTCCAATGGCCCCAATGGTCCCAATGGTCCCAATGGCCCCAATGGTCCCAATGGCCCCAATGGTCCCAATGGCCCCAATGGGTCCAATGGCCCCAATGGCCCCAATGGTCCCAATGGTCCCAATGGCGCTAATGAGTCCAATGGGTCCATTTGGGCCATTGGACCCCAATAAGTCCTCTCCTGATTGTTCTCTGTTCTAAGCCCTCTCTAACTTTGTTCTGCTTCACTTTACCAAAGTCAACCTTTACAGAGAAAATGTTCACATGTTGAACGTTCACATGTTGAACGTTCACATGTTGAACGTTCACATGTTGTGTTATGGTTTGTCAGAGTTGTGACTTCTCAGCTGCTTCATTTCAAACTAATAATCATCCTGAAAGTCATTTCTTTATAGTTGAACCTGAAACCTTTTCATTTCTTTCTGTGTGTCATCTTCATTTCCTCTGAACCAGAAACATATAGACTGATATTTACACATCTGAACAACATCTCACATGTGTTGCTTTTATTAGAACAACATTATTAAACAGCTCTAGTGGCTGCAGAGACACTCTTTTAGTTCGGTGATGACATTTAGAGGAAAGGGCCTAAACACAGGATGGTGGGAACCACGAAGCTCAGTTTCATATTCAATCAAATCTTCTAAACCAAAACGTCCTCGTGGCGTTCCATGGCGTCAAAGTGGAACGAGTCAACCGACGAGGAGGTTTGATGTCTTCATTTAACTGCGATCAGCTGGAGTCACTGGAGGTCAAAGGTCGCGCGTGCATTTTTAGTTTCTAACCGAATGACAGCTCGTTTGTGTTATTAACTTCATGTGAGAACGAGTTTATATTTAGTTGAGACGTTTTACATCTCCATGAATCACCGGATCGTCACGTCTCAGTGAGTCACTTTCTGTCTCCGGCGTCAGGACGAACACGCCGGCGAGCGGACCTTTTAATCACCCCGATCTTCTCCCTGCAGGTCAACGACAAACACGGTCGCAAAGCAGCCAAATCATCTGAACAACCCAGGAACAAACACGACAACAAACAAACAAATCTGTCTTCTTTTTTCTCTCTCTCTCTCTCTCGCTTCCCCTCCAAAGAAAAACAACAAACAAACAAAGGAAACTGAGTTGATCCAGATGAACTGGAGCTAACTGACAGCCGCCATTGTGCCGCGACGACACGGCGCTCTGACACAGACTGACAGCGATTGTTGGGTTTGAGTAGGCCCCTGACGATGACGACGATGAAGGTGATGGCGGAGGGTGAAAGCCACTGTCAGCCTCCGCCGTTCTCCGCTGTCACCACCACCACCACCACCACCACCACCGCCGCCGCCGCCGCCACCAACGGCAGCCGCCGCCACCGCCACCGCCGCCGGCCTCGTGCTAATTACCGCTACATCTGTCTTTCTGTTCTTCTTCTCCTTCTTCCCCTCGTTCGCTCCGTTGTCTGCCGAACAAACGGTTCACGCCGCCTCCCCCTCCTCCCCTCCTCCTCCTCCGTCTCTCCTCTTTGCTCCTCCTGACACCTCCCTGCGTCTCCTCACAGCTGGAGGCAGCGACAGCGGACGCTCCATTGTGGACGCTATTTGCATGTAGCGAGGGGTGCGTTTTGGTATTAAACACCGGAGTGCAGTGTTTTTCTTCTTCTCCTCTTCCCCCTCCCTTCTTCCCACATCCTCTCTGTATATATTTGTGTATATGCTAATGAGGGATTTCTTTTGCTGCCAGCCATCACAGAGCTGCTGGATAATAACCCTGCAAAAACAAGCTCAGCCGCAAACCAACAAACCAATTATCTCCCGCTCTTGTTTTTTTTTCTCCAAGCCCACTGTAATTACTGTACGGAGGGCGAGAGACGGAGAGAGAGAGAGAAAAGAGAAGAAGTTCAGTGTGTTTTCACCGTGAAAGAAAGTGAGACAAAAGCTGGGGTGACCCGACACAAATCACGCTCAATAATCAGGTTTGATTTCACTTTTTTTTTTCCAATCTAAACTCTTCTGTGTTATTCTGCTCCAACGTTCCTTCATTCCCGTGAAGGAGGTACGGAAGCCCGTTAGCGCCAAACGCTGAGGTCCTGTACGTCATCATTAGGAGATATCTCTCATGAATATGACTGAACCATCTCATAACTTCAACTTATTACCTCACAATTTAGATTCAGTGTCACATGATTCCAATTTAGTCTCTCACAATTATAGAAAATATGAGATATAGATGTTGTATAATTTATGAGACACTAAGTGTAAATTATGAGATACTAAGTTGAAAATATGACAGTTAAGTCATCATTATGACTTAACTATCTTATAATTTCAATTTAGTATGTCATATTTTCGACTAAGTATCTTCTAATTATAGAAAATATAAGACAGTTATGAGATCTCATAATTATGACTTAACTGTCATATTTTTGACTTAGTTAAGTCATAATTTAGACTTAGTATCTCATTAATTATAGAAGATATAAGATAGTTAAGTCATCATTATGCAATCTCATCATTTAGACTTAGTATCTTATATTTATGACTTAACTATCTGATAGTTTTGACTTCATTATCTCATAATTTTGATTTAGTATCTCATAATTA
>NW_027176207.1:21914509-21924509 GCF_023055335.1 Clinocottus analis | reverse complement strand
GAGGTTTCAAAAGACACAATAATGAAGACACAACACCAATTGTTGAAGTCAAACTGAAGCTGCAGGGTCACACTGAAACGTGCATCCCATAATTACGTATGATTAAGAATTCAAGCGGTCTCATTGTTCTTAAAGAGGAACTTTCTGTCCCTGCAGCTCCGAGATCAGAAAATGTGATTAAATCGTCTTCAGTCGGTGTTCGGGGACAGTCTGCCGTATTTACACCACACTGGAAATGAAATTATCGCCGCTGGAACCGAGCTTTGATTGAGGGAAGAAGAAATAAATAAAATAAATACAAGAAACACAGCAACTGAATGATGAGTATTTTGAGGACGGGCTGATCTAAATACTCTCGGCTTTGGGTTTTTTTTCTCACGACGTAAAAAAACCACGGCGTCGGTTCTTTCCTTTTCATTTCCCCGCACGTCAATCATCGTCTTTTTTTATTAAACCATTAGTTAAGAGAAGAAAAACACTGTGATTCTGCGGCGGGGATCTTCTGAGGGGAAAGCGAGCGGCGGTCTGATTGCGGCGCCGCTCGGCCCCCTCGCCGTCGACGGGCCTCGTCGGCTGAATGCCAGCAATCATTTGCCTGATTTGATACGAGGAGGAATGAGGCGAGCCATCTTGATTAATGCTGATTTGAACGGATGGATGGAGCCCCCCCCCCCCCTCCCCCCTCCCTTCCTCCCTCTACCCACCCCACCATCACCAGTATCACCAGCCCCCCCCCCCCCGCCCCCCCGTCACCCCCCGCCGAGGAGACGACGGCCTGCAGGAATATTTCTCCACATCGACGGCCTCCAATCAGATAATGGCTGCTCCGGCAGATGGGAAGATGGAGGATTGTGGGATATCTGACCTTCTCCTCGGCAAAGACAGATGTCAGGACCCTGAACGCACCGCCGGCGAGTTCGGGGGCAGAAGCAGGAGTTCCTCTTTAGACCTCCATTAGTAACTAGACCACCAGAGAGAAGATGGTCTGCTTCTACAGGGTTCTTCTTGAAGATCCTCATGGGAGCCACCGGGTCGGGTTCTGGTGACACCAGATGACATCATGCAGGTTCACCAGAACCTCCTTCAGCTCAGACTCCAGGAGAGACCAGTCCACATGGACTAGACCCAGATCCAGGAGAGACCAGTCCACGTGGACTAGACCCAGATCCAGGAGAGACCAGTCCATGTAGACTAGACCCAGATTCAGGAGAGACCAGTCCACGTGGACTAGACCCAGATCCAGGAGAGACCAGTCCATGTAGACTAGACCCAGATTCAGGAGAGACCAGTCCACATGGACTAGACCTAGATTCAGGAGAGACCAGTCCACGTGGACTAGACCCAGATCCACGAGAGACCAGTCCACGTGGACTAGACCCAGATCCAGGAGAGACCAGTCCATGTAGACTAGACCCAGATTCAGGAGAGACCAGTCCACATGGACTAGACCCAGAACCAGGAGAGACCAGTCCACGTGGACTAGACCCAGATCCAGGAGAGACCAGTCCACGTGGACTAGACCCAGAACCAGGAGAGACCAGTCCACATGGACTGATCCAGGAGAGACCAGTCCATGTAGACTAGACCCAGAACCAGGAGAGACCAGTCCACATGGACTAGACCCAGATCCAGCTTCATCTGTATCTTTGGACCAAGTACATGCTGTACCTCAAGTTAAGTACAAGTACATCGAAGTGGTCCTCGTGTACATGTACTCTGGTTGATGAACTTGTTTATGGCGCATGTTTACTCAACATGTTTGTTTCCAGTGAATGTTTTTGTTTCCTCTTCCATCAGGATCGAGCTCACGAGCACAAAGTTCAGTGTAATTTAGTCTTAAGATCAAAGAGCTTCAACATTTCTAGAATATGAAATCAAAAGAGATCAAATCAAACCATCGTCGGGTTTCTTTTCGGCTCCTTTACTTTCCGTCCTGTGCGACGGCCCCGAGGCCCCCGAGGCCCCCGAGGCCCCGTCTGAACCGGCCTCAGTCGGCTCCAATCATCTGCTGGCTGACGGCTGTCAAAGCATCGGCTTGAGAAGGTGTTTGATGTGTGTGTGTGTGTGGTGGTGTGTGTGTGTAGGTGTGTGTAAGTGTGTGTGTGTGGGTAAAGCGGCCCTCGCTTACCGGGGCGACCAATGGGCTGTCGGCCCGCCGCTGACATGTGACAGCGCTTAGCCCCGCCCGCCTGAAAACCAGAGACCTCCGTCTAAATGCCACGAGACGGTTTAATCTGGACTGTGTGTGTGTGTGTGTGTGTGTGTGTGTGTGTGTGTGTGTGTGTGTGTGTGTGTGAGTGTGTGTGTGTGTGTGTGAGAGTGGGGGAGTTTTAGCAAAAGAGGGAAAGAGAAAGACAGCGTGAAAAACAAGATGGAGGAGTTGAGGAGGTCTTGTCTCTGTGGCTGCGTCACTGTGAGGTAACTTATATACATGTACCTTTAGTCCAGTGAAAGTACTTCTAGCATACTGTAAAAATACTTCAGGACAAGTAAAAGTCCAGCTCTCAAAAGCTTAAAGCTGCTGCTTTGAAACTTCCTGATGTGGTGATTCTGGCGCCCCCTGTGGACGACAGCGGTAGTGTTTCTTTTCCAACTGAAACAAGAAAAAATAATAAATATATATTTAAAACATGTTTTTTTTTGTTGTGACTGAATATGACAAAAATATATATTGTATTTTGTGGAATTTAGTGCAGATATAAACTTTAAAGCAGCGATGAGTTTTCATGCCGTGTTGTTTCTGGCGCCCCCTGTGGACTAAAGCGGTAGTGTCTCTAAACACCAGGGTCCCTTTAGAAAACCTCTCGTTTTACTGCAGCGGGTCTCTCAGTCCTGGTCCTTTTGCTTCAGTGTAAAATGATGTGTCCTGTTATACGGATAAATAATTAAGATGAAAATGCAGTTTTGATTGTTTTTTTGATTGAATTAAAGTTTTATTTTCTCATTTTCACATATTTTCTGGTGACACCTGAATGTTCTCTCGAAATACATTTTCATCCCCATGAAGAAAATATATTAAATTCAGACATAATATTGTTTACATGCCATTGAAAGCAGCAGTCAGTGTAATTACAGTTTAATTCATAGCAGTCGTGTTCATAATTGAGTTAAAATCGCATGCTGGTGGAGTTTTTAATGGGTGTTGTTTTTTCTGCAGACACATCTCATACACATTTTTTATTGTTTTTTAATTACTTTTCAAACATAATTTTCAATTAAAGCTGCGAAACTCTGACATCAGCTGACATCCAGTTCAGCCACAGAGATCATCAACTTATCATCTCGTCCTCGAAATAAAACCTGAAAAACTTCACAAACTTCAACAAAGTATAAACTAAATAAAAACTATAATATAAAATGTGTTTGACATGTAAACACATAGAGGAGAGATGGCAATTTAAAATGTTATATTCACCCCAACGAGCAGCGCTGCAATCAAAATAAAAAATACAGTTTAAAAATATCTATGATAAAAAATGCAATATTGACAAAATATCGTTTTGTTTTGTTCAAATATGTTTGTTTGTTTTCTCATGATCACTTCTTTCATCTATTCTCATTTTGCTGTGTAACAGAAACTTTGCTTGTAGTGAAAATTAAACAATGACATTGTGGCATTCATAAGAAAAACATATATATGTTGAAACAATACCCAGATCTTAAAGTTGTTGCATTCTGAAAGCCATCGAACAAGCAGAACATCTCCACTTCTTACCTACAGTCTGTGCATAACAAGTGCAAAAGTTAAAATAAGGCTTGATATTCAACATGCAACTGGTTGCCAAACAAACACACTGTGATGCAACAACAATGTGTTGAGTAGAAGTAACAAGTACACACGTACAGAGACGTAAACGGTGGTAAAAGTATTTAAGTTGCTGAATTCTGCTTTCCGTGTAACAGCTGTTTTGAATAGTTTAGCTATTTTTAAAGCTACTTCGTTAGCTCAAGGCTAACGGTATAAAAAAAAAACACTCATCTGCCTGATGGCGTCCGCTTCGTGGTGTGAAAGCAGCACCGACAGCTCGGTATCAAACACATGTCTGGTGAAAACTACATGTTATACCTGCTTTAGATGCACCCGGTGTGAGGCGGCAACTCCCACATACATGACTGCTGCTGCTGCTGCTGCTGCTGCTGCTGCTGCTGCTGCTGCTGCTGCTGCTGCTGCTGCTGCTGCTGCTGCTGCTGCTGCTGCTGCTGCTGCTGCTGCTGCTGCTGCTGCTGCTGCTGCTGCTGCTGCTGCTGCTGCTGCTGCTGCTTCTTCTTCTTCTTCTTCTTCTTCTTCTTCTTCTTCTTCTTCTTCTTCTTCTTCTTCTTCTTCTTCTTCTTCTTCTTCTTCTTCTTCTTCTTCTTCTTCTTCTTCTTCTTCTTCTTCTTCTTCTTCTTCTTCTGCTGCTTCTTCTGCTTCTGCTTCTTCTTCTTCTACTTCTTCTGCTTCTTCTTCTTCTTCCGCTTCTTCTGCTTCTTCTTCTTCTTCTTCTACTTCTTCTTCTTCTGGACCAAATCTTCGTGTGGAGCCATCGATTCATCAGCTTCATGTTTTCTCTACTGAAGGGAACCATAGAAGCTGCTTCATGTTTTCTCTACTGAAGGGAACCATAGAAGCTGCTTCATGTTTTCTCTACTGAAGGGAACCATAGAAGCTGCTTCATGTTTTCTCTACTGAAAGGAACCATAGAAGCTGCTTCATGTTTTCTCTACTGAGGGGAACCATAGAAGCTGCTTCATGTTTTCTCTACTGAAGGGAACCATAGAAGCTGCTTCATGTTTTCTCTACTGAAGGGAACCATAGAAGCTGCTTCATGTTTTCTCCACTGAAGGGAACCATAGAAGCTGCTTCATGTTTTCTCCACTGAAAGGCCTCACAGAGGCCCGTGCGGCGCATAGAGCTGTGCTGCTATGTCCTTTATATTTTGTGTTAGCTTTACATCCTGAGCTCTGGTTCAACTGATTCACACACTTGTACTCGACGTGTCCGCTTGTTAACAGAAACAACTATTTTCTGCAGCCATGTTGAAAACCTAATCTAAAAAAACAAAAAGTTCTCCCTAATGAAAGCAAGTTGGATGTGAAGATAATTCTTGGGAGAAAAGGTTATATCAGGTTATAAGGTTATATTTTCTAATTTAGCAGGTAGCATGTCTGCTCGGCTGCGGGGGCTGCAGTCGCCCCGAGAGACAAAGACTGGTTTAATTCCCCCGTGAAGGCCCGAGCTGCAGGAGAAACCAATCTGAGAGCCATTATCTTCTTCTTCCCTCATCAAATTGGAAGCAGGTCTGATTTGGCCTTAATCGAGCTAATCTCCCCCGCTGCGTCCAGACAAAAACTGGCTGCAGCTCAAATCATTTCCCTGCCTGAGGAAGAATATTGGTCATTTTCTTTTAGCACCAGGACTCTTATTAAGAGCCATCTCTAATTTTCTCTCTGTCTCACTGAGGGGTTCATGGGAGGAGGAGGAGGAGGAGGAGGAGGAGGAGGAGGAGGAGGAAGGAGGACCGGGCGTCGGCACGTGATTGCAGTTACCTAGGCGACGGTCCGGCGGTGCCCCCGGGATCAAGGCCGGGCGGGGCGGCGGCGAGCAGTGGGAGAGATGAAATTGCATTCCATTAGTGCTAATACAGAGACATTAAGAGTCTTGTCTGAAGCGCGGGGCCGCTAACGATTACGGTCACTAATTCATCCAATCAGCTCGCGAGCAGGCTCTTCATGGAGTCATAACGACCTCGCCGCCTCGCCTTCGACGGCTATTAGCGGGTGATTGACAGCAGCCACGGGCTTTGTTTTAAACGGAGCGGCGAGAGAGAGAGAGAGAGAGAGAGAGAGAGAGAGAGAGAGAGAGAGAGAGAGAGAGAGAGAGAGAGAGAGAAAAAGGCCGAGAGGAGAAACAACTCGAGCGGTTTTCCCTCGTTGTCCTCCGGGCGGCTCTTTGTCTTAAAGGGCCACGCCGCAGATTTTCAGGTTCACTTCAATTCCTGTTGATCCTTTTTTTTTTTTTTTCACGAGTGAAACCATCATCAGTTTCCAGATGCATTCAACCTGCAGAGAGAGAAGCATCGATATCAACATGCGAGATGCAGATATGACTCCAGACGAGGTATGTATTTAAAGATAGGTGGCAAATAAATACACAACAAATACACAATACAGACCGTTAATCCATGAACCACGCTGCCAGGAGAAGAAGCAGCTGACCAATAAGTGACTTACAGTCACTGTAACCAAAGGTGATGCACAAATGAGCTTTTAATGGGAGAAAAAGATCAATATTTCATGCTTTTATCAATAAATACATTTTCAAACAAGGTGTCAATGTGTTAAAGTCATTTAACACATTGACGATTTACAGTAAACACACACACACACACACACACACACATATATGTATTGTATGTATGTATTGTACGTACTAAGTACACAGTAAGAAACATACTGTGAAATTCACAGTAAAGAACTAGCAGATTAACACAAGTTACTATGAAACAACAACACAGTGAACAACTGTAGATTTCACAGCCATTTTTTACAGTGTATGTATGAATAAACCACATTTTAAATGAATAAAAAAAGCAAATATTAAGTTATAAATGGATAAAACCATTCATGGCGTTTTTCACTTTATGTTTTGTTTCCATCATGAAAACTTTTTGTTAAACTTTATTTTTCAGCAGCGTCGAACATGAACATGAAAACAGAGAAAGCATCTGACCTCACAAGCGTTCAAGGGTCATTTAAAAAAGGTTTTTCTTGAACAATGTGACAGAAGAACAAAAGCATCCTGTAAAATGTGTTCACACCAGCAGGATGAGACAAGACGCACGTTTAAGCAAACGTTGCAACAAATGTTGCCTTTAAAAAGAAGTCGGACCGCCGGCTCACACATTAGGAAATGCTCGCCGTGCGGTGAAGCGGCGCGCGGTGAAGCGGTGAAGCGGCGCGCGGTGAAGCGGCGCGCGGTGAAGCGGTGAAGCGGCGCCCGGCGCTCACCTTCTTCCCGAGAAGGAAGGAGCTTCTAGCGGCGTTTTTCTCACGTGAAAAACGCCGCTGGAAGCTTCTTTTTCTACTCTGAAGTATGAGTTATGAAACATAAGAGGGACCTGCGGACGCGTTGTTCTCTGCTCACTTCAGACACAAAACAGCGAGCGCTACTCGTCCTCCCGCCGCAAAGCATTCTGGGGGCTGGAGAGAAAAACAAACATGTTTTTGTTGTGAAAAGGTCGAAACTAAAACCTGCTGTTGGAACCAAAACTACTAAACAGATTGTTCCAGAATATTAATCCCTGTGACTGGTTGTGTTGAGGTAACGTCCTCTCTTCTCTTTCTTCTCTTTCTTCTCTTTCTTCTCTTCTGGACTTTCAAGAGAAAAGTTTCCCAGAACCCAACAGACCAACCGTCGCTCTGACAGGAAGACGAGACGGAAGACGAGAGGAAACACAAAGAAAAACTAAATGCTGAAGGAGCCACAGGAGAGAAGAAGGTCAGGAAGAAGGTCACATAGGAGATGAGGAAAGGACGTAGGAGATGAAGAAAGGAAGTAGGAGATGGAGACAGGAAGTATGAGATGGAGACAGGAAGTATGAGATGGAGACAGGAAGTAGGAGATGAGGACAGGAAGTAGGAGATGAGGACAGGAAGTATGAGATGGAGACAGGAAGTATGAGATGGAGACAGGAAGTAGGAGATGGAGACAGGAAGTAGGAGATGGAGACAGGAAGTAGGAGATGGAGACAGGAAGTAGGAGATGGAGACAGGAAGTAGGAGATGAAGACGTCCTGTTTTCATTGCCTGTAACAGTTTGTAAAGAACTTGTTCAGATGTTTATATTTATTTTGTGTTTTAACGCAATCGACAAAATAAAAACAACATCACTCGTCTTCAACGTGCTTCATCTTGTCTCATCATCTTCATCTTCATCTTTGTCCTCGTCTTCCTGCAGCGATCCACAAGATGTCAGCTCATCTGAGATGAAACAACAACCAGAAGCACGAGAAGAGAAGAGAGGAGACGAAAGAGAAGAGAAGAGAAGAAGAGAAGAGAAGAAAGAGAAGAAAAGAGAAGAGAGACCGGCCTGCGACGATTGTGCGGCTCGATGCGTTTGTTGTATCTTCTGCTGCTGTGTGTAACCAACATGTAGAGAAGAGTGTGTGTGTGTGTGTGTGTGTGTGTGTGTGTGTGTGTGTGTGTGTGTGTGTGATGGGGGGGTCATGTTGCCTCGTCTCATTTTGTTTCCTAACAGACGCAACTAAATAATTTCGACGTGGGAAAACTGTTGTGTTTGCGTGTCGTCATCGACGACGGTGCTGATGCTGCCGCCGCCGGGCTGAATGAATCAGTTACTACGGCAACAAACCCATCATCCCCTTCGCCGTCTGCCGGAGGGACGTGAAAGACGGTGAGAGGATGAAGAGGAGGGAGGGATGAAGACAAAGAGACGGAGGAAGAGAGAGAGATGGTGTGAGACGGCGACAGGAAACAGGAAACGGTGGAAAAACAGAAGCGGAGAAAACGATCCTGTCGTTGTTTTTTTCTCCAACAAATAAGAGAAAATTCTGAAAATATATATATTTAAAATCACGTTTTCTTTTTCTAACTTAAGATGACAAAAATATATATTGTATTATGTGGAATTTATAGTTCAGATTTAAACTTTGAAGCTACGAGAAGCGTTCACGTCGTGTTGGTTCTGGCGCCCCCTGTGGACGAAAGAGGAAGTGTCTCTGAGCACCAGGGTCCCTTTAGAAAAGCTCTCGTTTTACTGCAGCGGGGTCACACAGTCTGACCTCTGGTCCTGGTCCTTGAGGAGGAGGAGGAGGAAGAGGAGCAGGAGGAGGAGGAGGAGGAGGAGGTGGAAGAGGAAGAGGAGGACGTTGAGGAGCAGGAGCAGGAAGAGGAGGAGGAGACTCTGCTGCTGCCGGGAGCTGAGCTCTCCTCTTTCCTCCGGAGGACTTGTAAGTATTTACTGTCTGTTTGAGTCTCAACATGAAGAACAATACAGATTATTATCACCAGATTATATTGTTTATTAAATGAATAATAATCTTTGTTCAGTATTTCTGTTACACGTCCAATAAAACCTGAATTCTGGATTTTCAGATTTGAGGGTGGAAGACGGAAAGAAGAGCAGAGATTAACCACTGAAGAAAAAAAGACATAAATCAATGCAGCAGCGAGAAAGAGAGAGAGAGAGAGAGAGAGAGAGAGAGAGAGAGAGAGAGAGAGAGAGAGAGGGAGAGAGAGAGAGAGAGTAATGGAGCGAGAGGACAGACATATGGCGCTGCTGGTTCAGACTCTTCTGCCTGGCGGCGCTGACAGCTCGAAGATGTAAAAATAGAAACAAAAGGTAGAGACAATAGAAGCAGATGAAACACATCTGTGTGAAACGTGCAGCAACACAACAACACAACTGGAACACAACATGAAGGTTTAATATGGGATATTACAGGATGTGACACGGAGCAGCAGCTCCAGGCTTCAAAGCATCTTTAATTCATGAGATCTCGTCTCGTGTTTATGAGTATTAATATGAAACGGATCTGTCAGTAAATCACAGATTAAACCGGATTAACAGAATATCTCAGCGGGACTAAATGAAACTCTCACAGGGAATAAATAAACCATCACGTCTCCCATATTGAACCTGCTTTTGTATTTCTTCTTGTGTTATTTTTCAAGAGACATTTATACTTAAAATATTTCATATGTAATACTTTATAGTGTGTTTTTATTTAAAATGATTTCAAGGAAACGTAAATTAAATGTATATTTTAAAAAAGAGGAGGAAAAACTGAGAAAACATATGAAATAAAATATTTAAATCACTACAAATATTTTATTTTTTTAATTTAAGGACAAATTTTGTTTTCATAAATTAAGGTTTTATTCTTTAAATATGGACATTAAAATAATACACAGCCAATAAGTAAAGAGACAGAATAAAGTGAAAGAATTTGTATGAGACGTAAGTGCGTGTGTAAATGTGTAATAACATTTATAAATAATA
>NW_027176207.1:21864509-21912009 GCF_023055335.1 Clinocottus analis | reverse complement strand
AAGTTGAAGGAATAAAAATACTTTGTTGCAAATTATAGAACCTTTAAAAACGTTTTATTTATATTGTTTATGTTTTGATTTTGTTCACTTTTATGCTCCATAAATACATTTAAAAAAGTGGTTTTACAAAAAAAAATATAAAAATTATCGTTTGAACAATAATTATTTAATTGTAAAAATAAACAACAACAAAAATGAAATAATGAAGTTTTCATAAGTAATGATGTTAGTAGTACTCATAGTACAGGTAACAGTATTATTCACAGTTACATGGATATCAACAGAAATATTAATACATGACAATAGTTGTAATGATACTAGATAGATGTACTATAGTAGTACAAGAGTACTGGTGTAAGGTAGTAATGCTCTCCACTGATAGTATAAGTAGTAGTATTTTACTATCAGCAGGTGTGAGGAGTAGGAACCGTGGTTATGCTATTGTAATCCTAGTAGTAGTACATGTAGTACTTCAAGCATCAAGGTCGATAGTAGTACTGTAAGAGAAGTAATCCTTTCTAGTTGTAGTATTACTATTAGCAGCAGGAGAGGTTTTATAGTATTTTGAGCACTGCAGTACTCATTAATAGAAGTAAAAGTAGTTGTATCACCTTATAGTAGTTAGAGTTGCAATTGTTATACTACAACTACTACTACTACTACTAGTAGTAGTAGTAGTAGTAGTAGTAGTAGTAGTAGTAGTAGTAGTAGTAGAAAAGAAGAAGTAATAATGTATTGATCTTGTAGTACTATTCTAGTAGTATATGTATGGTACAAAGAGTTACAGATGCAGTAGAAGTAGTTATAGTACTAATAACATTAGTCATAGTAGTAGATTAGAAGTATTCATGTAGTATTTACATTGCTCTTGTACTACATACTAGTAGTATTTAGAGTACCTTTGAAACCACAACTCTTGAAAAAGTACAATGACAAAATTCGTAACAAATCAATCAAAAAGCCAGGACCAAAGAAATCTGATTTTAGTTCAATTGTAGTAAAAGTACACGTCAAAAACACAGTTTTCTACGAGCTTTGAGTCCCAGAACATAAAGAAAACATGTAAGACTTATGTTTTAAATCTCTTTCCTGTTACAGTTGATTGTAAATAATATTTGAAGCATAAGTTCTAGCCGCGGTAACACGGTGGAGGGAGAAGAAGGTAAATATTTGATCCGAGATGATCTAATTTAATATTCACGTGTGTGAGTGCAGCAGATGCGTCTCTGCGTCCGTGGAGGTGGATCAGTACACGAGCTGTCGCTCAGCTCCTTGTTCCCTCTGCAGGCGCAGAACCGAAAAAACCAGAAGCCGAGTCTGAAGGAGCGAGATCGCAGAACGGATCTAAAAGATGTCGACAGCAGGCCGGCGGCTAGCAGCTAACAGTGGCTAACAGTGGAAAAAGCAAAGAGAATATGGCTTTAACACATGAAGCAGAGACTTCTATACAACCAGAGGAGTCGCCCCCTGGTGGTCAGGAGAGAGAATGCAGCTTTAACACATGAAGCATAGACTTCTATACAACCAGAGGAGTCGCCCCCTGGTGGTCAGGAGAGAGAATGCAGCTTTAACACATGAAGCATAGACTTCTATACAACCAGAGGAGTCGCCCCCTGGTGGTCAGGAGAGAGAATGCAGCTTTAACACATGAAGCATAGACTTCTATACAACCAGAGGAGTCGCCCCCTGGTGGTCAGGAGAGAGAGCTTTAACACATGAAGCATAGACTTCTATACAACCAGAGGAGTCGCCCCCTAGTGGTCAGGAGAGAGAATGCAGCTTTAACACATGAAGCATAGACTTCTATACAACCAGAGGAGTCGCCCCCTGGTGGTCAGGAGAGAGAATGCAGCTTTAAGACATGAAGCATAGACTTCTATACAACCAGAGGAGTCGCCCCCTGGTGGTCAGGAGAGAGAATGCAGCTTTAAGACTCACAATACTAAAACTAATGACCGTAGAGAAAGGAACATTTATTAAAATGAATGTTATCTTTGTACATCCAAAAATTGACCAACATCTGCAGGTTGATTTTAAAATATCTTTATTTAAACATGATCCAGAAAAAAATACATCTTCAAAGTTCCTGCAGGTAGCAAACACCTGGTGAGCACTTCAGGCAGGTTCAGACGAGTGAAGCCACAGCAGAGAGCCGATCCACGACCAGCGAAACTTTACATTCAGAGGACAAACACTGAGCTGAAACGCACAGCGACGTGTTTACAACACACACACACACACACACACACACACACACACACACACACACACACACACACACACACACACACACACACACACACACACACACACACAGAGTGTGTTTCATAGGACACTCACAGCATCAAACCTGTGACCTTTCACACAGTCAGCAGTCAAAGCTTTAGTCAAAATAAAACGTGAAAAAAATAAATCTCGACTACACTGTGGGTGGAATTGAATAGATTGTCTTGAGTTATAAAAAGGAAACATAAATCTACTCAAGTAGAAGTACATTTTCTAGAGGAATACTTGTGATTATACTTGTAAACGTGGACTCACGTTAATAAACTTCCAGCTGAGGATCAGATGAAATGATCCGTACAGCTCTCCGTCCGTCTTTTAAATAGGCAGTTGGAGCCGGGACATTAGTTAGCTTAGCTTAGCATAAAGACTTAAAGCAGGGGGAAACAGCTAGCATGGCTTTGTTCAATGATTGTGGGGACTATTTCTTGGCCAGGAGTAGTGACTTCCTGTCTTTTGTTGCGCCCTGTAGTCGTCCACAATGACGTCTCTCGTATTTAAACATGAAATATAACGTTTGTACATTTAATTAGCTGAAATATAATATTCTTTGTGCAGCTTTGCCTCCTTTATTAAAAGGAGGCTCCTTGTAGTTACAGATCTCGCCACATTATAAATATATACAGTATGTATGACATCAAGCAACCGCAGAGTAGTGTATAGTATTTGATGAAGTATGTTTTGAACACACATTGCAATGAGCTGCATCAGCTGATCACGTCTCACTGGCGATGTGAGTCTGGAGCTCAGACTTCACAGCTCAACTTTGCAAAGTTTGAAGCCCCAAGAACTCTGATTTGTCGTGCTGTGTTTCGAAAAAAAAGGGCTCATTTTCTCACGACAACTACTGTTACCTGGTGACCTTTTAGCAGTACTTCCTGTACACACCTGGAGTAGCAGACTGTGGCCGCAGGGCCGAGTTAAGACTCTAGAGTTGAACTTGCGGGCTTTGAACCCCCAAGAACTCTGACGTGGTGAAAAGGAGGCTCATTGTCTCTGAGAACATGAAACCTACTGAACCTGCTCGCCCTTTAATAGTACTTTTAATAGTACTTCATGTACACAATATAGGAGCAGATTCTAGCTGAATGGATGAGCTCAGTCACCTCCAGCTTCTTTACAGGTAACACACACACACACACACACACACACACACACACACACTGCACCGTCTGTACGCACAATTACAAAAGACATATTTTTTAACAAACGCTTGTTAAGTCACCTCTTCACAGAGAAAACACATGAGACAGGTGACGTTCCTGTTCCAGGTGAAGCTGACGACAGAAGCACTGATCAGCGAGCGAGAGAGAGCGAGAGAGAGAGAGAGAGAGAGTGAGAGAGAGAGAGAGAGAGGCACGAAGAAGACAAGGCCGAGAAGGCTCCAGAGAAACAGCCCTTGTTTTTCAGATCTATGGCGGTCCAATAACAACATAATAACCATGATGCACGCTGTTCTCCTTTGTCTCCGGATGGGAGGGAGTTCAGGACGCGACAACTCAACCCTGCCTTGCTTATCGGTAAACAGACGTCTCGTAGCGCCCGGCGGGGGGAGGCCGGTCCTGAACCGTCGCTGTCCACAGAGCGGCACAAAGGCCAATAAACTGTAAACTTTTCAAATTAATTTGCGGTGATCGTTACCGCCGCCCACAGAGCGCTCTGCTGGAGGAGAGAAAGCTTGTAGGAGGAACGCGGAAAAAAAAAGTCTTTTTTTTAATGCTCAAGTGCCAAAGTATCAAGTGATTTGCAAAAAAAGGTTTGAAGTCCTTTTTAATGAAGTGCAGATATTAAAAAAAATCCTTTCAAATGTTCTCAGTTTTTACTGCATGAAAGCCAGAAACGCAGCGAGCCAGATGGCAAGTTTTACTGCCGAGTCATCCAGTTCTTACTCAACTAATCTTCTACGTTTACATTCAAACTGAGGAAGTTCATGGTTTTCTTCTAAATGATCGTATATTTTCTTCCCTGTCTGCTGTAAAATGTGAAACAAAGCTGAGTCATCAGAAACAAAGCAAGTTTAAAATATGTTGCTGTCTGACCAACATTAGTGTAAAAAAAGAGAGTTAGCAGCAGGGATGAAACTTATGATTATTATCATTATCAATTAATCTGTCAATTCATTTTTAGATTGATTGAATATTTGGTTTGGTAAAAACAATGTGCTCCAAGTTTCTCAAGGACAAGGTGAAGCTTTTAAAGATATTTTGTCAGTCAAGATCGTAGATATTCTTATAATTTTGCATAAAAAATGATCAGAATTAATAGAATATCAAAAGAGTTGGCAGTTATTGTTTTGTTCGACCGGCAAATCGATTAATCAAATAATCGTTGCAGCTCAAGTTTACTGTTTAATATTCTCATCTGAGGAGCCTGTAATCAACCTTTCAGCTGAAGTTTAACACAAACACAGAAAAAAAACTAGGAGTCGGCTTCTGAGGAGCTTTTGCTGAGATCAGGAGTTGAAGTTGTCTCCACACAAAGACAACAGCTGTGTATTTGGGCAGCAGATGTGTTTAGAAACTAAAGACATGAATTCAGCAGAAGACGCTGTGCAGCATTCACGACGCAACATCTAGAAAATATACATTGTTCCCTTTGTTGTTGTTTATAAACCGATGTTCGTAACAGTTTTCCTTGAAGAAGAAAGACTTCAGATTGTGCGACTGATATTTTGTTGTGTAGCATGGTTGTAGCTCTGCTACTGTCTGACAGAATTACATGAAAATAAAACCTCACAAAGATTAAAAAGGAAACATCTAAACATTTTCGTCAGTGTCGGTAAAGTGTTGAAACAGTGTTCGGACAAATATACTCAGAAAAATACTGAAAAACAAAAATAAATATGTCTTGCAGGTATTTTTTGGTATTTGTTGCCACAGTTTTTGTTGTATCTGAAACATAAAGTACTGCATCGTCAGCGTATTCAATGATTTTTCGCAGATGCAGCGAGTTTGTTTTTGATTACTTTGGATCTTTTTTTTGGGATGAAACCCCAACATTTCATTGAAGGAACTATATTTGTTGATTGTCCTTCATAGAGCTTCAATCCTACAACAAGATGACATTTATATCTTTATACAATTACATAACACGCACAGGAAAAAGGTTTCGTCAGAGCTGAAACTGAACTGATGATGCTTTTCTTTGTTTTTTGTGTTTTAAAGCAGAACTCACAATGATCGTTTACTTTGGATTAATGTATAAATGAGCTAATTGATGAAGCATTTAGACATTGACGAGTGGGATGATCCTCTAGTTCGTAGTTGAATGTTCGTCTGATTGACTCATTGATCTTTTATCTGAGGAGGTTTGTGGGACTTAGAATCTACGACCCGACAAACAACAAACAACAAACAACGAGCCTGATGGTGAAATGTAGAAGGAAGCTGTGTAAATATACAGCGCAGAGAGAGTTTCACTCAACAGAATTCAACCATAGAATATTGTTAAAAGATTATAAAACAAAGGGCGTGTCTTGGTCGGCCTTCATGTTCATGACGTACTTTTGTTTTGAAGCCGCTGCTTGTTTCTGTAACTCAACTCCTGATCATCGATGATGTCACGAGCGCACAAACTCAAACAGGTTTTCTTGTTTTTAACGTAAATGAAAGCTTCTTCTCAGCGTCTTTTTCTGATTGTCTGAAACGAGAAGTGCTGTTTTTATTTTTTGGGATAAATGTGTCACGGCTGAAAACTATGGAAGTGCTTTGCATTCACCAAAGAAAAAAATATGAATGATGACATTTAATAACTAATTTGTCTTTACTTGTCCTAAAGATAAATCTAGAAGTTCCTTGTTTTGTTATTACAAGCTAAAGATCTTCTAGTTATGTATGTTGCAATTTTTAAATATATAGATCTCTATTATTTTAATCTTTGTAATCTCAAAGTATGATGTCAAACAGGGTCAACATGGTCCATGTCTTCATTTCTAACGATCAACATGAATAGATTTTTACCTTCAGATGATCTTATATTCACATATTAATTATAGACCCTGACCACATGCTAACATAATACAAAGATAAGATAGTTGAGAAATCATCACAAAACGATGATTTTTTTTAATGAGGAGCTAAAATAATAGAAAAAAAAAATTGTAAAAATATCTAGGGATCTAAATTCATTCATAACTTTGTTGTTATGCAACAAGGATATATTTAAAAAATATAATTATTGGGAAATTCAATTATTATTAAAGACAATTTTAGGCTTTCCGCTAAAGAGAACTTGTGGAGATCATCTGGTGATAGTGAGACGAAGAGCAAAGCAAAGTGAGCTCCTTGTAGTGAATGCAATGTGCTTCCATAATACTCACAGGAATGAGTCGCCACATCTTTAGTTCAGTGGTTTTCTTTCAGTGAATGAAGAACATTTAAATTAGTCTTCAAATATTTAAGTTTGCTCGTTTCAAAGTGTCTTTAAAACGTCTCATCATTTGTTTTAACTTGTGCTTTTCCTTGATTTAGCGTCAGTTGGCTGGTTCTGGTCCCGTGCCGGAGCCCCGGTCCTCAGAGTTCACTGACCCTCTCGCTGAGGGTCTCCAGCTCCTCGTCCAGCTCCTGGTATCGCTCCACCGGCAGGCCGCCCTCGCCGCGCGGGCCGTTGCTGAGGTGCAGGGGGTAGTCCAGCCCGCTGAGCTGGGCGTGGTGGTGCCAGCGCAGGTCGTCGCTCTCGTGGGTGATGTAGCGCTCGTTCATCCGGGACTCCAGGTTCCTCAGGTCCAGCCACATCTGGTAGTCCTGGTGGAGAAAGCAAACGCACCCTAAAACACGCGGGTCCCACAACTGTTGTAACACTCAAACTCATTCTTTCTTATTTATTTCATTTGTGCCGTTTTCTTCTGTTTCTTTTAATTTTCCTCCTGCCAATACATTTAATATAATTTAATATAATATACATATTATATTAAGGACTAGCTCATGTTCTAGTTAGCACTAGCTTATGTTTATAGTTAGGACTAGCTAAGGTTTCTAGTTAGGACTAGCTCATGTTTACAGTTAGCACTAGCTCATGTTTCTAGTTAGGACTAGCTCATGTTTCTAGTTAGGACTAGCTTATGTTTCTAGTTAGGACTAGCTCATGTTCTAGTTAGGACTAGCTTATGTTTATAGTTAGGACTAGCTAAGGTTTCTAGTTAGGACTAGCTCATGTTTACAGTTAGCACTAGCTCATGTTTCTAGTTAGGACTAGCTCATGTTTCTAGTTAGGACTAGCTAAGGTTTCTAGTTAGGACTAGCTAAGGTTTCTAGTTAGGACTAGCTAAGGTTTCTAATTAGGACTGGCTCGTGTTTATAGTTAGCATTGGCTCATGTTTATAGTTAGCACTAGCTCATGTTTATAGTTAGGACTAGCTCATGTTTCTAGTTAGCACTAGCTCATGTTTATAGTTAGGACTAGCTCATGTTTATAGTTAGGACTAGCTCATGTTTATAGTTAGCACTAGCTCATATTTATAGTTAGGACTAGCTTATGTTTATAGTTAGCACTAGCTCATGTTTATAGTTAGGACTAGCTCATGTTTATAGTTAGGACTAGCTCATGTTTATAGTTAGCACTAGCTCATGTCTTTATTTAGCCTGATCTTCCTCGTGCAGTCTTGAACATACAATCCAGGACCTGATGCATCATCATGCGTGTTACCTGTAACCAGGGGTGGCTGAGCGTCTTGTCCACGCTGTATCTCTTCCTCATCTTCACCTGCAGCAGGTTGTTGATCAGGTCGATCGCTGCATGGGGGGAAAAGAAAGGGAAGAAAAAAAAAGCAGCTATGAATAAGGAAAAGCGGAGTGACCAACAGAGGGAGGGATGAAGAAGAAGAGGAGGAGGAGGAAGAGGAGGAGGATGTAGAGCCGGGTGCCCCCCCATTGTGAGGGGCCAGTCGGGGCTAATGAGCAAAGCTAACATGATGTTAACATTTCTTCAAGGGTCAGCGGTCTGAACAGCTCGAGGACCCCGGGGCCCCTCAGGTCTAAGGGGCCCTCCATCGCTTGGCATTATGCACATGAATGGAGCAGCACATGAATACCCTCCGAATCTGTCCGTCTCACTCTCTTTCCAGGAACTGCCTGCGCTCTCAAAAGCTCTGCTTTTCAAGGCTTCAAACCCTCTCAACGTTTTTGTTTTTTGTTTTTTTTTGTCCACCCCTCCTTCGCTCCTCTTTTCCAGCGGAGTCACATGAACTCGACCGTTAAGCCGCGCTTTTGTTTTTCTTCCGGCAGCGAGGCCGAAGGATGGCGATGTCCGGCCATCCAACAGCAGCTCTGAGAAACATATCAGCAGCTCGCCACCAGATTTACAAATAGTGTAAATTACTGAAGGTTTTATCTCAATCTGTCAGGAAATTATTCTCGACAGTTTTTGTTCAAGCAGAGTGTGATTGAACGTTGCACAAGAACTTAACTGTTCTAAAAGAGATGGAAACAGTATCAGACACCAAAACAAATGAATTAATCAAACAAACTAGGCGACAACCTCTCTCCTGACCACCAGGGGGCGACTCCTCTGGTTGTATAGAAGTCTATGCTTCATGTGTTAAAGCTGCATTCTCTCTCCTGACCACCAGGGGGCGACTCCTCTGGTTGTATAGAAGTCTATGCTTCATGTGTTAAAGCTGCATTCTCTCTCCTGACCACCAGGGGGCGACTCCTCTGGTTGTATAGAAGTCTATGCTTCATGTGTTAAAGCTGCATTCTCTCTCCTGACCACCAGGGGGCGACTCCTCTGGTTGTATAGAAGTCTATGCTTCATGTGTTAAAGCTGCATTCTCTCTCCTGACCACCAGGGGGCGACTCCTCTGGTTGTATAGAAGTCTATGCTTCATGTGTTAAAGCTGCATTCTCTCTCTCTCCTGACCACCAGGGGGCGACTCCTCTGGTTGTATAGAAGTCTATGCTTCATGTGTTAAAGCTGCATTCTCTCTCCTGACCACCAGGGGGCGACTCCTCTGGTTGTATAGAAGTCTATGCTTCATGTGTTAAAGCTGCATTCTCTCTCCTGACCACCAGGGGGCGACTCCTCTGGTTGTATAGAAGTCTATGCTGCATACTTCCTTTCAGACGTCAGTCTGGTTAAACCAGTAAACTTTCTTTTGTTCTTCGTGTATTTTACTAACTAACATCTATTAGTGAAGAGACGTTCTTCCAGATAAAAGTCTCCTGAGACATTTGACTGATGAAACTAACTTCTATCTTCTTCTCCTCGGCACACCATTTGAAGTGTTAATAGATACAATTAAAAGCATTGACTGGCTCTTAAACCGCGTCGTGCGACATCTTTGTTTGTGAAGTTGCATAATATTCAGTTCATGCTTAACATAACAATACAATTTCTCCATCGGAGCGTCTCAATTATAAAAGTTGAATCGTGTTTGTGGGCAGACGAGCGCATGAGTAACAACCATTTAAAGTGTCTTCCCTTGAAGTGATCTTTAGAGGAGGAAGAAATGCACATTTAGTTGAAGCGCTAAGAGTTTCTCTCCTCTTTGACATTCAATCCTCCCGACAGATGAAATGACTCCGTTGGAGGTTTATTTCGGAGCCGGCGTGCCGGCATGAGGAGGCGAAGACGAGCTCTTCAGAGCCCCTTCGGGCATCCGGGCCGAGCGGCGCCGTGAGTCAGGCCGGCTTTTAAATCCGTCTCTGAGCCGAGAGGACGACCGCGGACGCTTTTAGAGACAATGACGACAACGACGTGAGTCACAGAGACCGAGTCCGAGTGTCGGGGAGACGCTACGCTGCAGCAGCGCCCAGGAATAATACCCTCGCAACGAAACAACCGCTGAGTCACACACGGAGAGGTGAAGCGAAGCGGCCATCTTTGATCCTGGTTTTTTTACGGGGGAGGTTGTGGCTATTTATATTTGCTGGTGCAGGACGTGCTGGTGTATGTTTCACAGAAACATTCACGCTAGTTTGCCAGATGTTAAACTCTCTTAACCTTCCTCTTTCGTTCGGGTTGGCACCGACACGTTTTAGGTTTTAAATGCGTGAAGGAACCACATACGTGTGATTTTAACATGAAGGCCTTTTGACTTTGTCAGGAACATTTCAGCTAAATAAAATCTAAAGATGTGATGCGCGTCGGTTGTGTTGCGTACCTTCCTGGGACACTTTCTTCCAGGGGTGAGGAGGGTACATGAAGGCAGCGTTCTGGATCTGATCGTTGATATCTTCGTCTTCATTGAAAGGGAACGTGCCGCTGAGACTGAAATCATATTAAATCAGTTCATAGTTATGATGCAATCGAGACGATTTCATCTGAGATATTAGAGTTTGCTCGTGTGTTTTCTGTTGTAGTGTTTGCTGAACGACTTTTGCTGAGGACCAAGAAGAAAATGAAGAGAACAACAAGACAAGAATGTTGATGAACACAAGGTTCATGCATATTTTGACCAATGGACTTCCATGATTTTCACCAAATTTTCTTGACGTTTTCATGACTTTAAACCAATTTCCATGACTTTATCAAATTTCCATGACGTTTTTATGACTTTTCACCAAATTTCCATGACTTTAAACCAATTTCCCATGATTTCCACCAAATTTCCATGACGTTTTTGGGACTTTAAACCAAATTTCCATGATTTTGAAACAAATGTCGTTGAGCAAACATTGTGTGAAATGAAAAGTACTTTATTAATCTCCAAGGAGAATTTTTTTTTTTTGGAATTTTTTTTGATTCTTCAAATGTGTGTGTAAACAGTACAAAGTGATAAAATGTAGTATTTAAACTAACAATGAGGATTCAAAGCATACAGTAAACCTTAAATGACTCAAATGAATGAGAGACAATAGTTTGATTAAAAGAATAAACATTTATATAGATGCCTGTATGTATGCTGCTGATATTTTGAAACTCTTTCTTTTAAAAGCAGATTCATTATTTAAACTAAATGAACGCCATGAACACATGAATACAACACGTTTACACCACTTTTACACAACTTTGACTATTTCATTTTTTAAGGACTTTTCCAGGCCTGGAAATAACCGTTTTTAACTTCCATGACTTTCCCAGCAGCCTCCAGTCTGAGCCTGACGTCCTCCGCCAGGTGAGCCCCCTCCCTACCTGACGTAGATGATGACGCCCACCGACCACATGTCCAGAGAGCGGTTGTATCCTTTGTTCCTCAGCACCTCGGGCGCCAGGTACGCCGGCGTGCCGACCACCGAGCGCCGGAACGACTTCTCGCCGATGATGCGAGCGAAGCCGAAGTCGCAGAGCTTCACCTGAAACACGGGGACGGAGGCAGGGAGGGGCTGTGACACCACAACCTTTCACGGGACACGACGACACACAACTACTCAAGCTCAAGAGGCGGGATCGGACCGCCGGCGCCGGGCGTTGGAAGCAGAGAGTCGACGGTTCTCATGAAAAGTTACTCGTCAGTTTCCGCTCGTTACAGGAAGACGAGTCTTTTAACTCCACATCTCGGATCCTTCGGTCTTTTAGACTCGAACAGGGGTTTGAATCGTATCCCAGCATGCATCACTTCATGTAAAACAATTCAATCCTGAGCCAAATATTCCAGACTTCATTTCTTAATAAGGGAAGACTTTTTTTTCCTCCATTGTTTTGGCTTCAAAGCATTTAATCTGATTCACGTTCATAATATCTAAAAGTGAGACTTTTTTCTTATGATTAAAAACATGTATTTCTCAAAAAAATATTACACTGATAAATTGTGTAGTTTGTGTGTGTTTAAAGGAAAACATACACACACACTTTTCCATGATTTCCTTATGATATTTTGTGATTACCACAATAAATATATTGAAACTTACGTAGAAAACTCAAAAGATTTAGTTAATATAATCCACACACACACACACACACACACACACACACACACACACACACACACACACACACACACACACACACACTCAGTACCTGTGGGAATGCGTCTGCAGACGCCAGCAGCACGTTTTCAGGTTTCAGGTCACAGTGGACGATGTTCTTGAAGTGGAGGTGACGCAGAGCCACCAGGATCTGACACACACACACACACACACACACACACACACACACACACACACACACACACACACACACACACACACACACTTGATTCCAATATCAAAGAAATGTCACATTTCTATTGGTTTGAGTGATTCATGGTCTTATAACTGTGTCACTCGGCAGTAGAAACATGTTCTTGTTGCTTCTACTTTTATATTTAAATAAAAATCAAGACCACAGCGATAAAAAATAAAGAGTGACAGGAAAAAAAAACGCCCCAACGCCCCCTGTGGGGTTCAGCGGGTTGAGAACTCTACAAGAGACAATCAGGAGCATAAAAGCTGAAGGAGGCGCTATAGAGGGAAAAGGTCACGGTGTCGCTCAGATCTGCAGGGGAGCAGGAATGTGAGCAGATAGACTGAAGACCGCGGACGTCACATGATGCTGAGGGGCTTCTCTCATTGGTCCGGATCCCATTCAAGTCCTCGCAGGAGCTTTTCAGACAAAATAAACTATTGAATTGCTTTTTGTCAGACGGCACACAGCTGCAGGCGCATCGCCGCCACGGCTCACAGCCCGGGAGGTGAATTCCACTCGAAGCTGACGAGCAGGTGGAGACGGCGTTACCTGCGTGACCATGAACTTGGTGATCCTCTCGGGGAGTCGGCCCTTCTCGCTGGACAGGATCATCTCCAGCATGTCACCGTGGAGCTTCTCCATCACCACGAACACACGCTCCGGGGTCTCGAACATGCAGTCCAGGTTGACCACGCCCGGGTGGTGCAAGCTCTGGAGGAGGAGGAGGAGGAAGAGGAAGAGCAGGAGGAGGAAGACAAAATGAGCAGTGCACATACATGTTCATGCTGCGGCCGCTAGCTGCTATAAATTTAGCTTTATTTCTTTTGCTGTTTTCTGACACACAAAGTTATAGGAAGCTAAGCTAACCCAGCTAACACCTGAGGCTACTCCACTACCCAGCATGCTCCTGGAGGAGAATGAGGAGAAGGGGAAGAGGAGGAAGGAGGCATGTATGCACACATACATGATCATGTGATGCCGGTAGCGTCCATAAATTTAGCTTAATTTCTTTAATTTCTTAGTTTTGGGAAGATAAGCTAGCGCAGCTAGCACCTGAGGCTACTCCACTACCCAGCATGCTCCTCGTGGCGATACATTGTGGCGTCCAGGATCAAACAGTCACAACGTTGGCGCACAATGTGTGTTTAATTCCTCACGTTTCACAGTTTCAGTGTTCGATGTCGGCCATTTTGTCGACCAGGAGAATAGTTTTTGCATTCCGCCTCAAACTCCAAAGATGAACTTCTGTTCTAGTTTAGTTTGTCGTGTGTTTGTCGTGTTATGAATGAGCTACACCTGCATTTCATTGTGCGTCACTGCACAGTGACGACAACGTGACCCTCGTGTTGAAGTCCTCACTGAAGTAAACGTTGAGCCGAAGAAGCAGAAAGAGAGCAGACAGTGTTTTCCTTGCAGGTGTGTGTGTGTGTGTGTGTGTGTGTGTGTGTGTGTGTGTGTGTGTGTGTGTGTGTGTGTGTGTGTGTGTGTGTGTGTGTGTGTGTGTGTGCGCAGCAGCTTCTGCAGGTTGAGCAGCGCTGCAACATTACAGGATGTCACACCCCTACGGTGTTGCCACGGTAATGAAGTCGTTCACGACAGGAAGTCTCACTCACCGCCAACAGGCTCTGCTGTGTGTGTGTGTGTGTGTGTGTGTGTGTGTGTGTGTGTGTACCTGCAGGATGGCCACCTCGTTGCGCAGCTGACTCTCCTGTTTGGTGGGGAAACGGAGTTTGTCGATGATCTTGATGGCGACGTCTCGGCCGGACTTCCTGTGTTTACCTGCAGCACAACACACACATCTATGTTATTATTATTATTATTATTATTATTATTATTATTATTATTATTAATATTATTATTATTATTAATATTATTATTAATATTATTATTATTATTATTATTATTATTATTCATCGTCTTTCAGACACTAACTAGAGGTTTGAGCTGAACAGCGAGCAGCAAGCATTGATTATTTATTTTTTTTTGTATTTTTTGTAATTTTTCTATTTATCTTTTAAGAGATTTAAATACAAAAATGTGAACAAAAAATGTTTGTGTGTGTATATATATATATATATATATATATATATATATATATATATATATATATATATATATATATATATATATATATATATATATATATATATAAAGTTTCTGAATATTTGGAAAAAAGATGAGAAATCTAAGATTGAGAGAAAATAAACTCAGACTTTTTCCCCAAACATATATATTTTTTAAATTAACAAACTTTATGACTTTTTTTCTTTTATTTTGTAAAGCCTCTTCAGGTTAAAATGCTTTTAGTTTATTTTGAAAGGTTTTACCTCCGTACACGATGCCAAACTGTCCTGAGCCCAGAACCTCGTCTGGAAAGATCTGATACACCGAGTTGATGTCCTGAAACACACCAGGACACGATGAGAGGACGTTTAGTTAGGAAAGAGGAAAGGAAGCAAAGAGGAAAGGAAGCAGAGGAAGTGAAGAGGAAAGGAAGTGAAGAGGAAAGAAAGTAAACAGGAAAGGAAATGAAGAGGAAAGGAAGCAAAGGAAGCCAAGAGGAAAGGAAGCAACGACAAAAGGAAGTCAAGAGAAAAGGAAGTAAAGAGGAAAGGAAATGAAGAGGAAAGGAAGGAAAGGAAAGGAAGTAAAGGAAGTAAAGACTTTGAGCTGCACTCACCTCCATAAAGGTGTTATATACAAATACAAAATGAATCCGTTTTTATTTTCACATAAAACATCTTTAAAGAGTATAAAATGTGTCTGGATTCAGCAGAAAGACGAGCTTTTAAAAAGTTGTGAAAGTCGTGAAGTTGAGCACCGCCGAAAAGGAGGAGGAGGAGGAGGAGGAGGAAGAGGAAGAGGAGGAGGAAGACGAGGAGGAGGAGGATGAAGAGGAGGAAGAGGAGGAGGGGGAGGAAGACGAGGAGGAGGAGAACAAGGAAGAGGAGGAGGAGGATGAGGAGGAGAAGGAGGAGAAGGAAGAGGAAGAGAACAAGGAAGAGGAGGAGAAGGAGGAAGAAGAGAAGGAGGAAGAGGAGGAGGAGGAGAACAAGGAAGAGGAGGAGGAGGGAGAAGGAGGAAGAGGAAGAGGAGGAGGAGAACAAGGAAAAAGAGGAGGAGAAGGAGGAAGAAGAAGAGGAAGAGGAGGAGGAAGAGGAAGAGGAGGAGGAGGAAAAGGAGAACAAGGAAGAGGAGGAGGAGAAGGAGGAAGAAGAGAAGGAGGAAGAGGAGGAGGAGAACAAGGAAGAGGAGGAGGAAGAGGAGAAGGAGGAAGAAGAGGAGGAGGAGGAAGAGGAGGAGGAGGGCGAGGCACCGTGGGTTCAACAGCGAAATGCAAAAAAACAAATAAAACCTCAAAAATCGCATCACTTCATCACCTGGTGGAGTTCTCCCCCCCCCTCCGCCTCCTCCCCTCTTCCTCCCCTCCTCCCCCCCCCCCCCCTCCTCCCCCGCGTGAGGGCGAGCCCGCCGAGCGTCGCCGCTCCGTCGCCGCTCTGACACCAAAACCGCTAAATATTTTCTCCTTGTCTGCAATCACGTCTCCTGGTTTCTCCCCCGTCAGCTGACAGCCTAATATCACACCTCCAAGCCAAGAGGACAGAAATACAATATTATACCCCCCCCCCCTCCTCCCTCCTCTTCATCCCCCCTCCTCTTCATCCCCCCTCCTCACCCCCCCCCCCCCCCCTCTCCCAGAAGCCTCGCTGCCTAATTACCCTCCGCCGTGGCCATGGAAACGGCTTCGGCTGAGTGAGTAATCACAGTAATCTCCATGTGAAGGTGCTCCAAGACGCCGCTCACCTTGGAGACGGACGGGGGAGAAAAAAAAGGTGAGCGCGGGGCGTCTGCGGGCGGGAATCGGGACGCCGTGTTCTCTCAGGTTTTACCTCCGCATGAATACAGTTTGCAGACAATTTTTCTGCCTCGCGCGGAGAAATAAAACAGAAAGTCTCGGTGATGTTGACGCTCAGGAGAGCAAGTGAATGAGGAAGCACCGAGGAGGAGGAGGAGGAGGAGACGCACACAGGATGTGGTTCATAGGAGGAGGAAGTCTGAGACGCTCGTCTTCGTCTTCATCTTCATCTCCTGACAGAAAGTTGATGAAAGCTGAAGCGGAGCGGGAAACTAAAAACGATGTAAAATGTTTTTCTGAAAGCAGTCTGCCGCCTCTGATCGTCACTTTGAGACGAACAACCTCTCAGAGAAAAACAGACACGGTGGAGTTCCCCGTCAGCTGGCGCCCAAAATATTAATGTTTTACACGACACTTAAACTGATATTCATTTTCTTAGGTGTCTAAAATACTTTTGCTGCTGACTTCACTTCTAAAGAGCTGAACTATCCCTCTACATAAAATGTAAAAGATCTTTTACTTCACAAGAGTTCAAAAAGAAGTTCAAGAGCTTCAGTACATTTTCTTATTGAGATATTTCATAAAAACATGTAAAATCTTTCTGTAAAATAAGATGACTTGTTATGGATTAAAGTCCCAAAAGTACTTGAAGTTTAAGTATTAATACATTAATAATAATGATAGTTCATCTTTGAAATAGCCACTCATTATTATGAGTACTTTTACCTTTTTGATTAGTTCATTTTGCTGCTGTACTTTTGTACTTTTAGCATTTTGAATGATAAGTGTTTATTTATATGAAGTATTTATATCCTGCGGTGTTGCCCACAGATGTGTATTTGATGTGCACCTGCACACAAACACCGCTCCACCTTTGTGTGTGTGTGTGTGTGTGTGTGTGTGTGTGTGTGTGTGTGTGTGTGTGTTTCCTCACCACGTTCTCCTGGATCTGACAGTTGGAGACAGAGATGCTGATGGAGATCTCCTCTGTTGATGAGACAAGAATCGCTGTTAAGCTGCAGAGAAACGATCAGAGTGAATCTCCTCTCCAGGATTCGACTCTAAATGACACAACAGACCAGCAGCTGCTGCTATGAGACAAGCGTGTGTGTACTTTCTCTGTGTACAAAGTATATCTCGGTGCAAACACAATATTATTCGGGTGCGTTTCCCCCTCAGGTGAGCGCTCGGCTCGGAGACGGCGAGCTGTTAGTCATGATCAGTTTGACGTCAGAGGAGGTCTGAAATATCTGTGATGGGGTTTTTTTCATGTGTGTGTGGGTGTCGGCGGCCCTGAGGGGATCTGAGAGTCTGCGGGAGAATTCAACATGAACATTAATACCTGAGCTGGAAATGTGTCCTGTTCACAGGCGGGATCATTACGCCAGAATAACATTCACGATGCGTTCACTTGTCTAGGGATTCTCTGGACGTCTGAATGTTCTTATTCAACGGGAGGAAGAAGACAAGATGGCGACGCTAACCTCTCAACATGCAGCGTAACCGTTTATCTCGCTGTAAAAAGATGAAATGCTGGAAGAGTTGTGTTACTTCACAATGTCAGTAATGTCTGTATCAGGATGCAACTATTGTGTGTCAAGCTGAAGCTTTATGTTTTTATTAAAAGCCCAGATTATCTCTCTTTGATGGATGCACCGTTCTATGAAATGTAAATATTTAAGATGCATTATTTTACACACATTTAACCTGACATATTGTCGTAC
The DNA here is from genome assembly GCF_023055335.1 of Clinocottus analis. Lineage (NCBI taxonomy): Eukaryota > Metazoa > Chordata > Actinopteri > Perciformes > Cottidae > Clinocottus > Clinocottus analis. Next base: position 21,894,105 of record NW_027176207.1, on the reverse strand, counting down.
ATTTAGACGTCAAACTGATATATTGTCATATATATACATATATATATATATATACAGATGACATGCATTAGAATAAAACAATAATGAAAAGGCAAGTGTTTTTTTAATTATCTACTTATTGTGTTTTCAGTTTTCTTTCTTTTTAACTATTGTCTCTCAAACACTGAAAATTACATTGTTATTACATGAATGACGTTTTATTAAATTATAATTAGATTAGTCATCCTAATATTTTAAACAGTATAAAATGTATTAATTATATTTGTTGTTTTAATGACTTCTATTGTTTTTCTGTACCACTATGTTGAGTACATGCCTGCGATATTTTTCTTGTTTAATACATTTAAATAAAGATTTTAAAACATGACCGTGACCATGATTATTAACAATTTAATTCACATTAAAAATTATTCTGATCATAGTTTCTTATCGCTCAAGTCTTTTCACTTTTTGTATTTTTTTAATATGTTATTTGATCTATTTGCTAGATTCATTTGACTATTTTCTTAGATTCAGGAATCTGAGAATCGTACCGTACAATGTGCTGCGACAACACAACTGTGTTTGAAAATGTGGGATCTGCAGAACAATTTGGAATAAAGTTATGTGATGATGAAGTTTGGTTGCATTCGTGTTTTACTGACCGAGGCTGAAAGTTAGTTGATTCAACTCTTGTTGTAAAACTGTTCTTCTGAATGTTCTATCGTATTAAAATATACCGTAACATGTCCAAACAGAGAGCTTCATAGAGCTGGGTGTCGTCTGCATAGCGACTGATAACATTAACATTATCCCTCACTGAACTATACCAAGAGATAAAAAAGTAGGGGATCCAGAATCGAGCCTTGTGGCACTCCACAGAAATGTTCATTCTTACTTTGACTGAAATTACAAGTTTTGAATTGAGACAATAAAGTTGTGACTCGTTTGAAATATTCAACTGATAATTAAACTGGTATCTCACTGTGTCCACTGCGGTGGGAGCTGTGGGAGACTCCCGTAGAGACGGCCGGCATCAGAGCGTGCTGGATGGCCATCTCCCACATTCGAGCCACATCCTTCCCGACTCCGCTGACCTGAAACCCGACAATACAAACTGTCAGGATAAGTTGCAGTCACTCGTGAGATGAACTTAATTCACAAATCTGTGGGCATAAGCTAGTTTCCATTTCCTGCTAGCCTACTTTATCTCAGAGGTAAATATGTGGTTTACTCCTTTATGTGTATCTAACAGCTGTAGGTAGTAGTTACCTTTCAGATTGTAAAATGAAATTAAAAAAAAAACATGTATTCAGCTTGTAAAGTACAATTGTTAAAGTGGTTGGTATAGTTTTTCCTCAGATGAATAATATATCACCTTCAATAGACCTTATTGATTATAATACATCTTTACTTTTACTGACTTTCACTCAGAATGGAATACTTACGCATGCTTTTGGTACTTTCACTTAAGAGAGTAAAAGCTTTATTACTACATGAAATGAAGTGAGCATTGTGCGTTCACCAGAACGTTGCTGCTGGTCACAGAGGATTCAGCTCTCTGCAGGAGCTCGCCAACGTAGTAAACCAGCGAGGCCGTGGTGATCTCAAAGCAGTGGTGATTGGCTCCTTCAGGGAGCAGAGAGAAGCTCTGAGCCGGTTCCAGACACAATATCTCTGACAGAGGGATCTCCTGCAGGGGGAGAGGAACACAGCATGAGCACGAGAAGGTTGAGCATTGCACTCGTCACTTAAACTTGCAACCGGTGCCGTAAATACATTTGTGTGTCACCACAGTGTGCATGCAGCTGCACACCCTGAAATAGACCCCTGCAAACACACAAGCAGCACTGAGAAGTGTGTGGTGCTTTGCAGTGATTTTAAGTTTGTCTCTGAAATAAGAAATAAAACAAAATGACATGATCTCTCACCAGCTTCCCGCCCGCCAACACTGACAAATGTCACTTCTGCTCTTTAATGGATTCTCATCCTCACAGCCTCGTTTTGTGTAAAAAATGAAGCCGTATATGCAAATAATATCACTGGAGGATGTTATAGACTTTTCAGCGGTTGTGTGCATCATGTTGTGGTGTGAAAATATTCCCCTCATTTCCATAATTAACTAATTAGAGGAAATATTTCAATAAGATGTGAGAGGAGTTGTGCATTGATTGAACTATAAGGATGCTGGGAGTTTCTGAAAAGTTGTCGACATCTGCTCAACAAGCAGTTTGAAAGCATGAAGACACTGAAGAGGAAGATTCACAGAACAAGGAAGACAATTTAACAAACGGGTAAAACACTTGAAATACTCAGGACTTGTCCTTTAACGAGAACTCAGGGATGAACTTCTTACCTTGTAGTATTTACTTCCTGTGTCGTTCTGAAACAGCGTGATGCATTTGCTGTCCAGCCGCCAGTAATGTCTCTTCCTCTGAAACATTGAGAGGGAGAGGAGGAAGAAGGAATGAGGCGAGGAAACAGAGATGGACAAAAAGATGTCCGGAGGAGAGAGAAGAGAGAAAGGAAGAGAAACGCTGACGTCGTTCAACAGAAACTTCCTTCACACGGAGCTGAAAGATGCAGCAACACCTCATCCGACTGCAACAAAAAATACCTCTTCCATTACACCTTTGTCTAAAAAAACTAATTAACGTGCGTCTCTGTTTTGGAGAGACGTCTGGGAGTAAGTCTGCATGAATAATACCTTTCTGTTTAATATTGTCATCATTTTACGTTGTCGTGTTGTGACTTATTAAATCATATTAACACAAAGGAGTCTTTAGTCTTCATATCTATAACGTCTTGATCTCGTCCTGATTGACGTGGAGAGAAACGACCAAAATAAAACAACCGTTAAGGTAAATAAAGGAAACATGCGGAGAGCAGATTAGACAATATAATCACCAATATTTATGATAAATATTTAAACTGAAAATAATACGTAAAAAAAAAATCAACAAATAAAAATGTTGTTTGTGCTTTTAGTCAATAAAAAAGATGCATTACATATTATTATCATACAAAATTATCATTGTGGCAGTAGCTTTAAACTCACCCTATAATAATATGAATAAGTCTAATCTTTCAATAATACGTATTATTAGCTAAATCATTAAATCCTCAACAGCCAATCAACCGGTGGGAGCAGCAGCAGTCCAGGTGCAGCAGTGAAGTATCTGCATGAGGTCAGTGAAGGCAGCAGAGCTCGGCCTGAACGACGAGCAGTCGCTCAGGCCGAGCTCACCGCTGATCTCAGATCTGTTTGTGTCACTTCAGCAGCACGATCCTCTGACACGATGATTCATACGTCACCACAACACTGTGGCTGCTGACATCTTCAGTTAATATTACATTATTAGTCATTTTCTATGTGCTGTGCATATTTTCTATTATTCTGTTCTATTTTTTGTATACATCTATTTCTATCTACCTACCTACCTCCCTTCCTACCTCCCTCTCTATCTTCCTACCTACCTTCCTATCTACCTACCTACCTCCCTCCCTACCTACCTCCCTCGTCTTTCTACCTACCTACCAACCTCCCTCCCTCCCTACCTCTTTACCTCCTTCCCTACCTCCCCCCCTCCCTCCCTCCCTCCTTTCCATCCCTCCCTACCTCCTTCCCTCCTTACCTACCTCCTTACCTCCTTCCCTCCCTCCCTACGTACCCATCTCCTTCCCTCCCTCCCTACGTACCTACTTCCTTACCTCCTTCCCTCCCTCCCTACGTACCTCCCTCCTTCCCTACCTACCTACCTACCTCACTATCTTTCTACCTTCCTATCTATACCTCCCTCAATCCCTCCCTCCCTCTCGACCTCCCTCCCTATCTACTTACCTCCCTCCCTCCCTCCCTCCCTTCCTTCCTTCCTCCCTCCCTCCCTCTCTACCTACCTCCCTCGCACCCTCCCTCCCTCCCTATCTTTCTACCTTCCTATCTACCTACCTCCCTCCCTCCTTCCCTCTCTCCCTCCCTCCCTCCCTACCAACCTCCCTACCGACCATAATGAAGAATCGGTACTTCATGTATTGATGGTACAGGTGTTGAAGACAGATGAACAACAAGCAGACAGGTAGACGGACAGACAGGTGCCGTACCAGCGAGTCCTTGCTGGTGTAGTGGACCATCCAGCCCTCCTTCATCACATTGCTCGTCTTCCTCTTTGTGTGTTTGACGGACTGAACGACTCGCATAAGAGGGATGTTGTTACTGGTGGACGGGCTGCAGGGGGCGGGACAAAGCTCAATCTCACACGTATGTGTGTGTGCGTGCATGTGTGTGTGTGTGTGTGTCTGAGTGTGTGTTCCTGTACCTGATGGCCCGGTTGGACTCGTCCAGGTCGGGGTCGTGCAGGTCGCACAGGTCGCTAGGCCCCGCCTCCAGCGAGAGACCGCCCTCTGATGTCATCGCTTCGTCCATGTCGTCCGACAGGCCGCGGTCCATGTCGTGGTCGTCGAGGCAACCCTCCACCATGACGACGTCTGACTCCGCCCCCGGGCTCAGGAGCTCTACGAAATAAAACACACACACACACACACACCTGGATGTGTAGTTTATTTTCCTATCGGTGTGAGGACATGAAGACCTGGGCGCAGCAGTTAGGTGTGTTCCTGTGGCGGTGATTGTAGTTCTCCATGTATAAAGTAGAGGTACAGGGGTCAGGTGTGTGTATGTGCGTGTGTGTGTGTGTGTGTGTGTGTGTGTGCGCGCGTGTGCGTGTGTGTGTGTGGGTTGAAACTTGCCTCCGTTTTTGGAAACTTCTCCCAGACAGTTGTTTGGCACTTTAGGAGCACATCGTTTATGACAGTTAAATTTACAATCTGAGGGAGGAACGAGGAAGAAGAGCAAACATTAGGTCCCGAAAGGTTGCGGTCCGACATTTGGACAAAAAGCCATTTATTCAGTAAGCAAGGAACATTTGCAAAATTGTATTTAAAATATATTTTGAAAAAAAACATTATGCATGTTTTGACAGAACGTTGAGAACTAACGGTTCGTCTTTGACGCCAACCAGAGCAAAACATATCTTAACATCTGACAGGTCTAAATCACCTTGTAGCCCCGCCCCCTAAAGCATCGCCTTATTATGGTCTGTATAGAAGAAGACTTGAAACTAGAGATTGAGACATAAACTCATGTTTACAATGTTTACTGAGGGAATACATCAAGAGAGAAGTAGAGTCACTTATATAGACTTCTATACAACCAGAGGAGTCGCCCCCTGGTGGTCAGGAGAGAGAATGCAGCTTTAACACATGAAGCATAGACTTCTATACAACCAGAGGAGTCGCCCCCTGGTGGTTAAGAGAGAGAGAGCAGCTTTAACACATGAAGCATAGACTTCTATACAACCAGAGGAGTCGCCCCCTGGTGGTCAGGAGAGAGAATGCAGCTTTAACACATGAAGCATAGACTTCTATACAACCAAAGGAGTCGCCCCCTGGTGGTCAATGCAGCTTTAAGAGTTGCCCCTGTGAATTAAGACATGAATCATTGGATTCATAAAAAACAGATGTTGCCTCCTGGACAAAAACAAATCATCCAGATAGTGTCTCATACGTTTCTATTGCAACCCGTTTAAAAGATGTCCACCCACCTTTGCACTGCAGGCCCTGTCTGAAGAGGCCTTTCAGCAGCTTCTTGCAGTGCTGGCAGACGGTGGGTCGGGTGTACGAGTGGATCAGGAAGGTGTGGGGAACTTTGACCTTTGACAGAAAGATCTTGTCCAGTTCGATGGGACGGCCGATGTACGACTGGGAGCTGGAGCGCCGCTCTCGACCGGGAAAGTAATCTAATTGGTTCTTCTGCTGCAAGAAGAGGCGGAGACAACGATCAGGAGACCAGATCAGAAAGATCTTCTTAATTTGACACAAATTTGTCTTTGAATCGAAAAGCTTGAATCTGATCAAATGTCAGATTTAAAATCCCGTAAATAATTAAACGCAACAATGCCACACAAGTTGTAAAGCAAGTACCGTTCCTAAAGGATTAATATTCAGGATACAAGTGGTGTAACTTACCTCCATGCTGGGACTGACTGGAGACTGAACCATGAAAGAGAACAAAAGAAAGATATTAAGATATTCTCTAAACAAGGACGATTGACAGATAGTATTTTACTTTTCACTGAATGACTAAAAACACGCTGACAGCTAATTTGTGCATCTCAAATGCAGAATTGTTGGGCAAACGATTATAAGATTCACTCCTTTAGCTGTTTGTTTGACTCATCTGACAAACATCATCTGCAGTGATATCAGGACCAGAACTGACTCTTGATTTTGTCCTGTGGTGCCAGAACGGCTACACCATCTATGTGTCATCAATATCGCCTTCAAAAAGTACCAAAAGCCCAAATTTTTAATGTGAAAATCATAAATTTCATCTGATGTATCTCTATAATAAGCATCCACACAGAACCAAGCAAGTCTGATTGAGCATGAGCATATTTTATTGGCCAGACCGAGCGATAATTTGACGGCTCGACCCTGAAATACAAGAACGATGATGCTGTGACGGTTCAACAGGTGCACTCGTTGACCTTTAGCCTGGGACCTGTCGGCTTTAACCTCCAGCTTGTACCACGTGTCAATCACCACCGCCGACAAACACGCCATCAAACACGTAGCTAAGACCTCGTTAGCTTGGACTAGAGGCTCGGACCGCTGGCCGCGTGGATCAGGTGTCAGTTCTTGGACTTCCTCACGGGACCAGCCTTTGCAAAACAAAAACAACCACACAGACATGTTGAGGACTGACCAGTAGAGCGTCGTCGGTGTAGAAGGGGGGCGAGGGCTCGGCAGAGAGGGGTCGACCCAGGTTTATCAGCCCCCCCGTCAGCGAGACGTTGGACGAGCGACGCCTCCTCACGCCGCTGCAGTTGTTGGCGATCTTAAAGGCACAGCGCTTGTGGTAGTTGAGACCGCAGCCTGATGGGAAACAGACGGCGGCAGACTCAAGCCTCGATCGCCTCCACGCGAGGGAACGTTAAAGCCCATGCGCTTCTGTCAGGAAGTTCTGTACCTTCACATTTGAGTCCCTGACGAACGAGTCCCCACAGCATCTCGCCGCAGTGGTCGCAGAAGGCCGGCGCTCGGTACGAGTGAACGAACAGGCAGTGTGGACGGATCTGGAAGTCCTCCACCGTCGTGGAAGCTGCAACCAAAAGAAAAGATGTTTTGGATGCAAAGAAATTCAACAACCAGAGAACCGGTTCTTTCTGTCAGGGAAGATGAACATTTTGAGCAAAATGTTTCTTCTGAGCTTTTTAAATTGATTCGTACAGTAAAGTTGAGGCACTTAAAGGAGTTGTACCTATGAGAGACTGAAAGAAGTTGAAGTGGCAGTTTGAAGTGGTAGCGCTAAACTAGTTTGGAGTTTCCGTTGAGAAGTGTGAAGGGAAAGGAGTTGAAGTATTAATTGAAGAGAAAGTCCCAAAGGAGAGGAAGTGTCAGTTGGAATGTAAACGCAAAACTTTACCTTGCTTTCAGTCGAGACGTAAGCATCGAAAGGAGTTGAAGAGACGGTTCGAAGACGATACAAATCGTCATTTTAAATGCCAGCACTGATGGGAGTTGAACTGAAGAGAAAGTCTCAACTGTTGGCTAAAATGAAAGCACGAAGCGTGGGCACTGACAGGATTTTAAACATCAGTTGAAGTGTAACAAGTGAAAGGAGTTGAAGTGGGAATTGAAGTTATGACAGGATAGGACGTGTCAGCGTGATTGTCAGTTAAAATGTACAAACTGAAAAATGGTTTCCGATGAAGCATGAACGGATGTGTGTTAGCAGTGAAAGGAGTTGAAGTGTCACATGAAGTGAAACTTCATGTGTGTGTTTGCAGGATATAGCTATACATTTGGTATGCACCCAGGTTTTATGAATCTTAGTCTCATTTATTTAAGTTAAGTCAAGTAATTAATCAGAAGCATCGGAGACAGAAATTCTTTAAAGTTCTGTATTTTTGCACCGTTACAAACAAAGCAAACTAAAAGTTAACAAACAAACATCGCGCTAGCGTTCACTTTCAAGCAGAATGAATAATAGGATGTGTTATTACTCTGAAGTGAGTTTACAAAATGTTTGGAACGCCGGCTGGAAGTGGAGCAGCTGCTGATCTGGACCGACTGGGCCGGCGGCCATGACGGCCATCTGAGCCCAAAACATCCTCCAGCTGTTTGCACAAAAACTCAGCGGGGAAGTCGAGCAACCAGAACTCCCGCTGACGGACCCACAACACCAGGGAGGGAATCGACCCGCCGGCCTGAGCGGGTTACAGACGCGGATGTCTTAGTTTTACTGATCTGCAACAAACAGTCGGGATCAGAATAATGTATTGGCCGAGTACGTCGCATGTAGGAGGAATAAACAGACGTAGAGCAAAACAATAAAATACAAATAAAATATTAAAACAATAAATACAATGCAGAACAATGAACATATATGAAGAATAAACCAATAAAATAATAATATAAAAAAATATAAAAAAGATAGATAGATAGATAATAAAACAATACAATAACATACTACAGACCTATAAAATAAAACAATGAAATAAAAACAATAAACAGAGTGACAGTTGATGACAGTTTATCACCCTGATGACAGTTTATCATCCCGATGACAGTTTATCATCATGATGACAGTTTATGACCCTGATGACAGTTTATCACCCTGATGACAGTTTATCATCATGAAGACAGTTTATGACCCTGATGACAGTTTATCACCCTGATGACAGTTTATCAACCTGATGACAGTTTATCATCCAGATGACAGTGTATCATCATGATGACGGCTCCACTATATTCCATCAACTTAACTTTTAGTTTATTTTTGAAAAAACTGTTTTCATACAGGCGAACGCACTGAAATTAAGGGAGTAACTTCATGTGAGGATGCGTTGAACAGCGAGACTCACTGGTGTGTCTTAATGGAAACACACACACAGACACACACATATTCAATAAGTAGATACATTCACTGCTGCTTTGCGTCTGAAAGATGTTGTAAATATGTCTCCAGAGTTTCTTCAACTCGCCAGCGATGGAGAGAGAGAGGGAGATCAACAGAACAACGGAGACAAAGCGTAATGAATGGGTTGTTAGCGGCTATTTTGTAAATGTTTTGGAGGTACGAGAGGCTCTCAGCGGGCGCAGATGGACCCAGTGTTTGTTTGGTCGGCCAGCAGGCTTGGCAAGGCATGATGGGTAGTTTGGGATATCGTTTTTCTGTCTCTCTCTCTCTTGCCTTTTTTCTTTCACACACACAGACACACACACACACTCGCCCTGTGCTGTGGTCCTCCAGTAGAATACGGCTCTGATTAGACATTCTGCTGCAGGAAATTACCTCCATTTATTCAAATTATTGTTTATGCCTTTTGTTTGGAGGGCCAACATACGTTTGGAAGTCTGAACAAGCTCCCAAACTGTTATTATATGCTTCAGAAAATTACTTATGTGTGTGTAAGTGTGTGTATGTGTGGGTTTCCTAGGTAGTCCTTGTCTGAGTATAAATGCCTGTGTTTATGCGTGTGTGTGTGTGTGTGTGTGTGTGTGTGTGTGGTGGTTTGTTAACCCACAATCCAGACAACAAACACCGCGGGTGGAGGATCTGCTATCCAGCGTCGGTGTAATAATAATAACAACATTTATGTTTCAGCCGTTGGGCTCGATGACTAATTGAACCATCAGAGTGAACTTTAATTATTTATGAACCTCAGTCTAAAATCACACAGTAAAAAAACCTTTATTTACATTTCAGCATCTAATAATGCTCACAAATCAAAGAATATTGTTAAGTTTTTGTTTAAAGCGACACGTCTTCATACCTGTTTTCCAAAAAGTCCAACAAACGACCTATACGACCAATTGGAGTATATATATATATATATATATATATATATATATATATATAAATAAATAAATAAATAATGACCACAAAATCTTAACAGCACATTAAATATGTAATTTTAACACAACACATTACTTGGTTACAGTGTGTTTAGTGAAGACGCTTTGTGTTAAAACAATGCAACGTAACTTATGTGGATTATTTAATGTAAAATAAATCAATGTTGACTTCTCGTCTCTTCTGAAAAGTTACTTCTCGTTGTGAATTTGTTTCCGAAAATTTTTTTTTAAAAAATAAACGTTTGTCTTCACAGTTAAAATAAACTACGAAAGTGCTTTTTATTAAAGTACTGAAGTTACGTGACAAATAAATCAACGTAGAGTAGGTGATCGTCAGTCGGACACATCACAGCACTGAGAACAAGGACACATACTCGCAGATATAATTACAATCTGGACGATTATTTAAAAGTTGTAAAATGGACAACCTGTGAAGGTTTACTTGTTATTTAAACTTTTTTAATTTGCCTGTAATGAAAAGTGATAACTCAAAGCAGCGGTACGGAGCAGCGGTGACATCCCGTCATCCTGCAGGTTCTTTGTGGATTGTATCAACTTTAATGTTCGCTGATGAAAAACAAAAACAACAACACGGTTTATTAACAAGCTCTCTGGTTAAAATGCCAGCCGATACAAACCTGTCTGCATGAGTGTTTGTGGAATTATCAGGTTGTTTTTTCTTTGTGACCAATCAGCTCTTTTGGCTGGAGTTCCTTGTTACACCGTACAAAGTCAATTTCCTGTTTGTTTCCACACACTTCGAGCTGTCGCCGGGACTGACAGGGAGCTGTTAACAAAAGCGTTTTTTTACCGAGTGTTGAGTGAGGAAAAGGAGGAAGAGGAGGGAAGATGAAGAGGTAAATAATCAGGAGAGAGGGGTATTCTCTATGTTCTCCTTTTAGTGTTTTTAACTCAGTGCAGAATGAAAAACTCACGTCAGCGCATTCAAATCAACTAATACTTTAACTTCTTCCAGTACTTTGAAAAGTCATCTGCCACTTCAACTGCTTTCAGTGTTTGAATTTGATCTTCAACTTGAAGGTCGGCTCTTTCCGCAGGAAGCTGATGAGGGTTAGTTTGTTAGTTTATGTGCTGAGAAGTAAAATAACTGTGAGAGGGAGACACACGCAGCGGAATAATATTTTACAAACATCTTTTAGTTTAATTGTGCGCTTTATTTAGAATATGCTCACTGGAAAATATGACGGAAAATAATAAAACGTTATCTCGCTCTGTTCAAAGCCACCGGACTACGTTGACAAAAACGGTGTTTGGAGGTATTGTGTTTATATTACAAATGTTGTGTGTTTATACACAATATGGAGCAACATCCTCACGCAGGAAACAATAAATCATGTGGATTTTTTTTAAAGGAAATAACATTAATATTAATAATAATAATGAAGCCACTCTTCATATATTTTCCATTAACTTGAACGCCTTTCAGTGTTTAACATTAATCAACAAATTCACAACATTTATTTCAGCTCATCTGTCATTTCAAAGCCAGCTATCACTTCCTGAAAAGCACCAGAAAAACAAGCCCTTGTTATTTTATTTTAATTTTGGTTTTTGAGAATAATGCTTTGTTTATTAATTCATTAATGATATGATTGTTTTAGATTTTTTTTAACAAAACTAAAGTTGTAATAAACCGTAACTATCCCTTAAATTGAGGAACAGACACCAGAAATACAACGAGGAAAACAGTCATTGAAACAAATGTACACACACACACACACACACACACACACACACACACACACACACACACACACAGGGTGACAGAGAGGCAGGAAATTGTGAGCCAGCAGCTGCCGTTAGCGTAGCATGAACACCTGAGTCCTGAGCTGGCCGGCAGCCAGAAGCACGAGTCTGACAGACGAGCTCGAGATGGAAAATCATGTTTATTTACATCTGGATTATTTTAGTTGTTTATTGGTTTGCAGAAGAAGTTTAATAAAAATTAATTTTTTACAATGTCGAATTAATCAGTTAACCAGCGAGTCGATACCTGCACGAGGTCTTCTTTGGTTTTACCCAGAATCCTCTCTTGGGTCATTGTACTTTTGCTTTATGTCATATTCTTTAGTCGGTAATTCACAAATACATGTTCAACAGTTGTAATTTTATATTTTATGTTCATTGTTCTGCACTTTAGCAGCATTTATAAAAGCAAATGTCTGAATAAGAAACACACACATACACACATACCTACCTACCTAACTAACAGGGGACCTTAAAGCTAATCCATCAAAGTGAGGACTTCAGATTCTTGTCATTTTTTTAATATAAAAAAAACACTTTTAAGGTCTTAAACGTTTACTGATTTTAGGTCTGTCACCATGATGGTTTTTTTTTACCAAAACTTTTTTGTTTTCCTAAATTTACCTGCAACCATTTTTTTACCGGTAACAATGTGGGATTAAAAAAAAAAACAACCTTAAAATGTGCTATCACAGTTCACAACGTTCTTAAAATATACTGTATATTCAAACACATTCGTCATCCAGTGATGACGTGCCGCTATAAGCCCCTCCCATCTGTGATGTCACCGCCCGGCCCCTCCTACCTGACAGCACGGCCTCCACCAGGTCGCCCTCCTGGATCTGGGAGGCCGAGCGCAGCAGCTGCAGCACGTTCTCCGACGCGGGCTCATGGCGGAACAGCAGGATCTTCTCATACATGCCGTAGAAAACACACTCTGGAATCTGACGGGGGGGAAAAGAGGACGAGAGGTTTCACCAGCGTCAGTTCACAGAGCGTCCACAGGGGGAGACAAAGCTTCCTGCTACGGACAGGAAGAAGCATTCACTTTGTTTTGTATTTAGAGTTAATAATGCCACACTTTTAATGTTCATATGCTGAGCGATTTCTTTTTTTTTTTATGATTAACGTGAAAAAACACGTGAATAATTATTGTCCTTCAATTATGGTAATGGCAACAAATTAAATCGAAAGAGACGAGAGAGAAAGAAACAATGAGCTTTGATCTCGATCAGCAGATGAATAAATCATTCAAATTATCATCAGGACGGAATAAATTAATACTCGGATGCAGTAAATTTAACAGAGAGAACTCTGTCAAACCAAATCCACCATGTCCGTGTTCCCAACGGCAGGCAATTAAGTGAGGAATCCACGCTGCGATGATGCAATCAAATTAATTAAATGATAGCCTGACAGATTTATTTTGTGATTGGGAAATGAATTATATTCACAGCATTTATAAAAATGTGTACTGTTCATTGGAGTTTTAATGTTTTTTGCTGCCATAAAAATGGTGAAAATGTGAATTATGTCGTAAAACTTACAGCCGCCGATCTCAAAACATGAGCTGAGACTCACATCTGAGTCGTTCAAATTGGGACACAAGTATAAGAGTACACACACTCACATTCACTCTCTCACACTCACACACACACACACACACACACACACACACACACACACACACACACACACACACACACCTTCCTACAATACCAACCGCTGACAAAATACTCCAACCATGTGAGGACTCAAAAAATAAAAAATATGCTTTTAAAAGGTATTTTCAAAGAATATTACTGCACACAAGTAAACTGCCAACACACACACACACACACACACACACACACACACACAGTGGAGAGAAACCACAGGCAGATAAAGGTGCAGTTCGCTGTTATGTTGTGGATCGATGAGGAGTCGCTGAAATGAGCAACACATCGACCGACTGCAGAGCACCGCTGAGACCTCTATCGACCACACACACACACACACACACACACACACACACACACACACACACACACACACACACCACATCAACAACACCAGTGAAGCATTAAACACAAGAATATCCCGCGTTACTCATTAAGTGATGATAAATCGACCAAATATCACAGGCTTTTCTGTTAATAATTTTCAAAAAATGAAACCTGTGATGTCACTCATGTGGTTCCCAACCTCCGGCCTGTGGACCGGTGATGAGACTCACGGGCTTTGCTGCCCGGCCGAGAGAACACAATGTAAATAAATACATGAATAAAGCCGCTCAGTTAGCTTGAAACTTAAATGTTGTGTTTGTTACCTTGAAGTTCCACAACAACAATACAGTGATTCATTAAGGAGCTTTTACTCGCTCATGTAGGATGTTAAATGATTAGTCCAGTGGTTCCCAACCTCAGGGTCGGGCCCCTCAAGAGGGCCACCAGATGAGTCCTAGAGGTCCTTGTGATTTCTCTCCTCAAAAATGTGCAGTAACGTACATTTTCTGCGATAAAAAATATAATTTAAGAAACAAACAGGAGGTAGTTGTGACCGTAGACTGTGCTGTTGCAGCGCTTTGCATTGTGGGTAACAGAATGGGCGAGGTAAACGGGTCCAAAGCTTTCTCCAGTGCTCCTTTAGTATAGAGCCAAAGAGGAAGAAGAGGGAGAGATGAAGAGGATCCGGAGAGAAAAGGAGGAAGCAGAACAAATGATGAAGAGGAGGAGACTCTTCACTCTTCTCCGTCATTAGGCCTTCACCTCTCTCTCCCTCTCTCTGCCTCTCAATCAGATCCTCAACAATACACTTCATAGATGCATCTCCGTGTGTGTGTGTGTGTGTGTGTGTGTGTGTGTGTGTGTGTGTGTGTGTGTGTGTGTGTGTGTGTGTGTGTGTCTCCATAGCAGCGGCGCTAGTCTTGTTGTCATGGCAGCAAGAACTCAAGGCCTCCTCCATCTCGTTCCATTCAATCCAGTTCAACGTGTTCTGTACTGAATGTATTATTCGCATGTATTAGGCTGCAGCTCCGTGACTGTGGCTGCAAGGCATTGTGGGTATTGGAGTCGTGGAGCCAGAAGCTCAGCTGATTGAATCCTGTTGGAGCTGTTTGTGTCAACAAGCAAACAAACAAACACATGACGTTTCCCATCAGAGCATGAACTTAAATATTGATTATGATAACTTTATGATACTGATGTCACTCTCTGTTTGCCTCAGTTCCACTGGCTTAATAATTATACATTATATATAAAAATATTAAAAATTGAAAAAACTTTAAAAACAAATATAAAATATGTGAAATATTTATAACACTTTAAATTTAAAAATATAAAAACAAAATAGAAAATGTAAAAAATTAAAGATTTAATTAAAATAAAAACATTTAAAAAAAGAAATAATTAAAACAGAAAATATTAAAAACCATTGAAAATTTAAAATTTTAAAGTTAGGTTGCAGTTTTTTAAAATTTAGATTTCTTCATTTGAGCTAAAACCATAAATATTTGTGTGAACTTGTTTTGTTTAACATTCATAAAAACAATGGATGTAATAGTTACGATGATTTTTTTTCAGCATGTTTACACAACAATAGATATCTTTGTTTGCACTGACATACAAAAATTGTGAGAGTCCTGTGTGCAATAATTCATTTGGACAATAATGACTAATAGAAACGATGCAAAACTCCTCCACTACGTCTGAATAGTTTACATGTGAGAGTGTTTGGGTGTTTGATGGGAAGAGGAGCTGAGTTGTGTTTCCTGCAGCCGACTGAGCTGCAAACAAGAGATCAATACGACACACTGCTGACACACACACTGCTCACACACACACACACACACACACTGCTGACACACTGCTGACACACTGCTGACCTCCTGGCAGACCAGTCCACCCCCACAGCAGACCAGCGCCTCAGTGCTGGGATGCTTTTATTTGGCTGCAGAAAAGCTGACGTTGACTGAGCGTTAACGCCTCCAAGCCGCTGGTTTATGCTTCACAGCAAAATTAGAGTCCGTTCAACAAACTCTTTTTTTTTTTTTATGAATCATTGACGGACGTTTGTGGACAGAAAGTCAGAATTAAAGACCGCTAATTGACCTTCTTGTCTCCGCAGGGGAAGCACTGACGTGATCAATAGCATCGACCTCCAGGTCGCCGGGTCACGCGTCCCGCCGCTAAGCTCCACCTGCGGCCCCGCCGCCCGCCGCGCCCACGAACAAAAGGTCCGATCGACCCGAGAACCACTGGTGATGACATCATCGTCTCCAGCTGCACGCTCTGACGTCACCGCGGCTCTTTTTCAACACCGCGAAAACGAGCCGCGGGTCCAGCAGACGAGTTTATTCAGACCGAATCGTTTGCCTCTGACGTGCAGACCGTCCTCGCTCAGAACAGCTAATGGGGCTATCGCCATGACGACAGGACATGCTGCGTGGTGTGTGTGTGTGTGTGTGTGTGTGTGTGTGTGTGTGTGTGTGTGTGTGTGTGTGTCATCATTATTTAGTGACATCAGCAGTGACAGCAGCAGATACAGTTATATATCTGTCTTTAAATGTGTGTGCACATGAATGAAGATGTGATATGAGGCTGAGTTATAATGTACAAGTATAATTTATAATAATTATTATAATGTATAAGTATAATTTTGAGGTATTTCCACTTCATGCTACTTCACATACGTTGTACTATTTTACTGCTACTTTGTGATCACTTTACACAAACACACAGTAGAGCGTGTGTGAGTCAACATTGACTCACTTTATTGAGACCTTTGTACTTAAAGTCCCTGAGAGGAACCTTTAAACTGGTCCTCTCTAGTCTCAGTGTAGTCCTGGTCCTCTGTAGTCTCAGTGTAGTCCTGGTCCTCTGTAGTCTCAGTGTAGTCCTGGTCCTCTGTAGTCTCAGTGTGGTCCTGGTCCTCTGTAGTCTCAGTGTAGTCCTGGTCCTCTCTAGTCTCAGTGTAGTCCTGGTCCTCTCTAGTCTCAGTGTGGTCCTGGTCCTCTGTAGTCTCAGTGTGGTCCTGGTCCTCTGTAGTCTCAGTGTGGTCCTGGTCCTCTGTAGTCTCAGTGTAGTCCTGGTCCTCTCTAGTCTCAGTGTAGTCCTGGTCCTCTCTAGTCTCAGTGTGGTCCTGGTCCTCTCTAGTCTCAGTGTAGTCCTGGTCCTCTGTAGTCTCAGTGTGGTCCTGGTCCTCTCTAGTCTCAGTGTAGTCCTGGTCCTCTGTAGTCTCAGTGTGGTCCTGCTCCTCTGTAGTCTCAGTGTAGTCCTGGTCCTCTCTAGTCTCAGTGTAGTCCTGGTCCTCTCTAGTCTGAGTGCAGGAGAACCAGAACCAGGACTGAGGGAACCAGACTGTCAGACCTTGCTGCAGTAAAACGAGAGGTTTTCTAAAGGGACCCTGGTGCTGGAGACACTACCTCTGTCGTCCACAGGGGGCGCCAGACCCAACACAACATGAATCTAATAAGTCCGCCTCTTGGCATGAAGGCAGCCTGGATTAAGAAGGAATATTGTTGGTTTTTTTGGAATATGTGCAAAAAAATCCTGAATATTATAATGCATGTAAAAGGAAATCAGTGCAAACTATTATTTTTTTATAGATTTTGGTGGAAGATATATCCGACTGTGATACTCTGTTGTTCACAGATACGGTCGCTGTTTGAGAAGAACATCAACAGATTTTAAGCAAAGACGGAAAAAAACGAGACTGAGAAGGAAAAAGAGACGAAGAGAAACATGAATGGATGAAAAAAGTGAATAGATGAAAGAGAGAGAACAATGACACACACACACACACACACACACACACACACACACACTGAATGAAGCAGAAGAGATCAGATATGTGTGTGTGTGTGTGTGTGTGTGTGTGTGTGTGTTGTAATGGCCCTCAGAAGGACACTTCACAGCCGCAATCATCATCAGTTGCCAGGCAACAAGGAGAAACCGCTACCGACAGAAACACACACACGGCTTCATTATTACTGTTACAGAGTGGCAGATGTGTGTGTGTGTGTGTGTGTGTGTGTGTGTGTGTGTGTGTGTGTGTGTGTGTGTGTGTGTGTGTGTGTGTGTGTGTGTGTGTGTGTGTGTGTGTGTGTGTGTGGACAGTGACACCAGTTGGACAGTGTTTGGGTCGTTACTGGGAACAAACCAGTGTTTCTGTCACCATGAGATCGTTTTCACTTCCTTTTTTTTAAGTCTTTTGATGAAAAATTTGAAGGTTTTTCGCTTTTGGCACCTAAATCACACAGCCTACCTTCAATAAGACACGCCCACCTTCAATAAGACACGCCCACCTTCAATAAGACACGCCCGCCTTCAATAAGACACGCCCACCTTCAATAAGACACGCCTGCCTTCAATAAGACACGCCTACCTTCAATAAGACACGCCTACCTTCAATAAGACACGCCTACCTTCAATAAGACACGCCTACCTTCAATAAGACACGCCCACCTTCAATAAGACACGCCTACCTTCAATAAGACACGCCTAAGATATGTTGTGACGTCAAATAACAAACCTTTACCATCATCACCTCAATCTGACGGGACAGCCAATGAGCACGCAGCTCTAGAACCTCCCCTTTCCAGTCCCCCGCTCTGATTGGTTCTTAGATCTGTCAATCTAACATGCAGACAAAGAGAAACTTGGAAGTATTTCTTTTTCTGTCAGAGAAGCTGTCTTGATTTTCTGCGAACCTTTTGAGAACATTTATGAAAAAAAATCAATTTCCAGCACACCTGTGCACACACACACACACACACACACACACACACACACACACACACACACACACACACACACACACACACACACACACACACACACACACCTCGTGTTAATCAGTTCATTTTGTGCTATTTCAAAGTGTTAAGCGCTGCGAGCGACGTCCCACAGGCTTTGCTGTGTGAACAGGTGTCGCGTTGACCTGCTGTACTTTATATTCCTCTACAGAATATACAACAACCTGCTAATAAACAACCACACATGTGTGTGTGTGTGTGTGTCACGCAGTGTCATGTCGTTAGGGTCCTGGCTCTCAGGTTTCAGGTGTGTGTTGCGTTCAGGTGTGAAAGTCTCGCTGCGGGGAAATGAGGTGATTTTCACCTGAAATGAGACGATTAGTGACTCTGAACAGAGATAATGGACACGTCACCGTGTGTGTGTGTGTGTGTGTGTGTGTCTATGGAAATGTACACACCTATGTGATAAAATACGCCTCTTTTACGTATCAATCTATCGTTGGTTTGCATTTTAAAACCATCACATTTTGATCACGTGCAAAGACCTGAGAGTCTTTTTTTTAAAATAGCTTTTCATGTCATTTGATACCATCCTGATCCCAATAGGATTCCTGCTCTAATCCCATTCTAATCCTCACCCCAATCCCAAATTTGTACTGGTCCGATCTGGTTTCTATATCTCGGCCTCAACCCCTCATCTTGTCCCAACGCCATCCCGATCTCGTCTCCCAACTCCTGATCCCGATCGCTCCTCAAGTCTATTTCAATCTCAAAACCCCTACAAGACCGTGCACGTCAAAGTACATTCACGCTTTGTTTCCTTCCTTCCAATCCGGGCTAATTGACAGTGTCGAGGGTTCGATGTGCAACATAGATTAAAACAAACTGTGAATCTTTTGGTCCGTGTTTGTTGCCGAGACAGAATTCACATTCATAACAACATCGCGAGAGAGGAAGCGAGCTCGCATTCACAAACTCAACGCTGATTTCTTTGTATCATCTATCACATTCATAAGCACCCTGACACTGTCTGTGTGTGTCTGTGTGTGTGTGATTAGTAGTTTAATTGTGAATGCTTGGCAACAGCTCGAGGTTCATACGGCAAAAGCCAGAAAAACAGACAAACCCCTGCAGAGAGAGCGAGCGAACAAAGGCAGAATTCATCCTGTTTCCAACCAGCGAGCGGCCGAGTGAGTCACCACGCTGACTAACACCGCTTCCAGGCTCACGTACTTTACACATGCAGGGAAACGCCGCTGAAGACACACACACACACACACACACACACACACACACCGCGAAGCCATCTGAGAAATGTTGTGTGCTTTGCAAGTTCGTCTCCAGTCTCGCTCTGCAAACTCCCTCCATCTTCAATCTCAATACTCGCGGCTTTCGCTTGGACTGTCGCGGTGGGTTGAGGAGAGGATCTGGTCATGAAACAGTTCACACTGTGAGAAAGGCGAAATATTTTAGGGCTGTGGAGGGCGGCGATGAATCAGTGCGCTAGATTATCGTCTTTCGAGGTAATCGTATCGCGAAAAAGCATGAAGCCATCTTAACAACGAGCTCAATGCTAACTCAAACTTCTCAGGACATCAGATGTGAAATGTGTTTGCAGGAATATCTTTTTACAGTTTCACACTTTTACGTTACCACCCAGTTCAATGCAATCAATGAACTGGGCTCGAACTGGGAACCTTCCAGTCACAAGCGTCTCCAAGCCCCGTTTCCCCCCCAGAATGCAATGGGGTAACCAACTGAGGACGAGGTTCTGAATATTGTATCCAAGGTCCACTTGGAACCCAAAGCGTTGGTGAAAACTGTTTGTATAGATCTCTCTTTTTGTTTAAAGTTACCAGTCAACACATCTGTCTGACACCATCTCCACCTGGTGTTAGAGTCCACGTCGACCCGGTTTCAGTACCGTCACAATCAGGTCCGGACCCCGTCCTTTGTATCCTGATACCGTTCCAATCTCATCCCAGTCCTCTGCCCACTGGTTCAGTCAGGAAACCACCTGAATACCATTAGCATCAACTTTCCATCAGCCTCTTTTACTCAACATTAAACTTTACGTTTAAGGAACCTCGTATCACGCTCAAGTCCTTGAAAGCTTGGTCAGCGGCCCTCGGTGTCTGATGATGTCACACGAGGCACCCCTCTGATGAGGCACCCTTCAGTGATCAATAGGTAATCAGAGCAATTGACGTCGTATAAAGAGAATGTCTATAGAAGCTATGCAGAATACTTACGACTTTGTGAAGGTGGGACAAAAAAAACACGGCCAAAAATAAACAATAACTACTTTTCAGAAGAGTTGCTAACTACTAGCTAGCCTCACCAACTACTAGCTAGCCTTGCTAACTCCTAGCTAGGCTTGGTAAGTACTAGCTAGCATTGCTAACTACTAGCTAGCATTGCCAACTAGTAGCTAGCTTTGCTGACTACAAGCTAGGCTTAATAATTACTAGCTTGTTAGCTACTAGCTAGCCTTGCTAACTCCTAGCTAAGCGTATAGCTCTACTCATACTGTAAGAAGCCAGGCCTGCAGACACAAATGCAACGTTGTCCAGCAGATTTAAATGAACCATGAGGTCACTCAGTGCTGTTGTTGCTTTTTGTAGTTCAAGAAATTATGTCTCAAACTAAACGAGTCACTTTTAAAATCCATGATTGCTCAGATTCAACGTGAACTTTAGAGCTGCCGAGTTTCATTTTTGCGATTATTTATATATTTAAGATCACTTTTAGTGTTTCACTTATGTTTTTTAATTAAAAACTGTAAACGGTCCAACAGCAACTTAATGGCGGCGGAGAGCAGAACATGCTGCACAGCAGGAGCGCTGCGACGGTCCCGAAGGTCACAAAGGTCACCGTTAAATCAATGACTGATGCTGAGTGTTTCTATGGCAGCATGCCCTGTGGCACCACACCGCATCCATACATGCTATTGAATATGCTTACCTCACACACACACACACACACACGCACACGCACACACACACACACACACACACACACACACGTGGCCTTCGGTCCCTGCATGTGGGGAAATAGTTCCCAGCAGTAAGGACCACTGACATCAGTTTTGAGTCTCTTTCTAGTCGTTTTGAGACTTGTTGTGGTTGTTTGAGTCTCTAGTTGTGTGATTTATAGTAGTTGTGAGTCTGTTTGCAGCCTCTTTGAGTCTCTTCACTTGTCTTGAGTCTCTTGATAGTACTTTGATTTTCATTTTGTAGTCGTTTGGGTGTCAATTTGAGTCTTTTTGTCGTAATTTTAAGTCTCTGTAGTTGTTTAGAGTCTTTTTGTTGTTATGTTAAGTGTCTTTGTGATTGTTTTGTGTCTTTTTGTTGCCATTGTGTGTCTCTTTGTAGTTGTTTTGAGTCTTCTTGTTATGTTGAGTGTCTTTGTGATTGTTTTGTGTCTTTTTGTTGACATTTTGAGTCTCCTTGTGGTTATTTGAGTGTTTTTAGTTGTGTAGTTTGTATTGTCTTTGAAGTAATTTTGAGTCTCTGTGTTGTTGTGTAGTTTGTAGTGGTGTTGCGTCATGTGGTTGTTTTGACTTTATGTTGCTTTGCTTTAGTTTGTTGTCGTTCTGAATCATGTTGTCGTTCTGAGTCAGAGCTCAGACTTGTGTATTTATTTGACAATCTTTAGCTATATTTAACTCACTGTCTTCATACTTTGAAGGTATGCCAATATTTTCTAGCATATTGGAACCAAACAAAACACAAAATGTCATCCATTTAAGTTTGAATTCACCTGTTGCGAGAAGAAAAGAAAATGCTGATTCTGCATATTTTTTTTTTCACCTGTAGCTTCATGCGGGCACTTTAAACTTGTTGCTACTTTAACTTTTTGTCAGATTCCTACAGCTTCCGTCAGGAGCCAGAGGGTCTGTGTCGGCTCCTCTCTCTCGGTTACCTTCTGGTCCACGATGGAGCACGCCGCCTCCCGGACCTGACTGAGGCTGAGCTCTGCGGCGTCCAGCAGCACCGGCTCCCGGCTCAGGCCGATCTGAATGTGGAAGGAGATCACATCGCCGCAACCTCCTCCTCCTCCTCCTCCTCCTCCTCCTCCATTGCCTCCCCCACCTCCTCCCCCGGTGCCGGTGGTGGTGGTGTTGGTCCCCCCTGAGAACGGGAGCGGGCTGGGCGCGCGGATCAGCGGAGGCGCACTCATGTGAGGAGCCTTGTTTTCCCCGGTGGTCTCCAGCGCCGCCGGGAAAAGCAATTAAGAGTCACGGCTGTGATGAATGACCGCGCGGGGCTGATTGATTTGGGAAATCAGCCGACGGGGTCCAGGAGGAAGCAAAGCCAGGAGGAGGAAGAGGAGGAGGAGGAGGGGGCTTGAAGATGGGGACGCGCGGGACTCCTCCAAAAAGAAGAAGAAAAAAAAACGCCACAAAAAAAAAACAAAAAACACAGCCAAAGAGTTCCCGACAGAAACGAGCTGATGAAGTGCAACAGAAGTCAGAGGAGAAGCGACGAAGAGCCGCGAGAGCTCAGACAGAGACCCGGTGAGAAGACGCAGGGAAGCAGGAGAGCCGTCATGACTACATGACTGGACCGGAGAGCAGCGTGGAAACCGTGATGGTGACAGAGCCATGGACGTCAACACAGGCTGGAGAGGAGGAGGAGGAGGGAGAGGAAGAGGAGGGGGAGGAGGAAGGATGAATGGAGGGAGAGATGGTCAGAAAAGCTGAACAATTTCGAAAAAAGTGAGTTTCACGTCAATTAAATGCTAATATTTATTAATGTTATTGTAGTTTTTGCCTGTTGGATGATTAAGTTATTAATTCATGATGTTTGGTTGGATTAATACAACTTTGTTTTAAGTTTAGGTCAAGTTAATGACCTCAAAAAATACTCTAAATAAAGTTATGGGTGAGAGCGTTATCCAGGATTTTATATATTTGTTTTAAGTGATGTCTTTTTAATTCATATTTAATCAAAATTCAATAAAATTTGAAATTTGAAATGTTGACATTTTCTGCATGTTTTGTTTAAATGTTGCTGCGCCACCAGGAGGTTGTCTCGTGGTGCGTTCACTGACCAGGAGGTTGTCTCGTGGTGCGTTCACTGACCAGGAGGTTGTCTCGTGGTGCGTTCACTGACCAGGAGGTTGTTTCGTGGTGCGTTCACTGACCGTTGCTTTCCCTGTTACAGAAAACCGACGAGCCAATCACAGCTTTGTGGGCGTGTCCATGACGATGATGTCATCATCCTGCGTCGGAGCCAGAAAAAAGTGTCAGAAGAGTGTAAAGACGTGTGCGTGATGATGTTCACACGCAGGATGTCCCTCTGTCTGTCCTTCCTTACTTCCTTTCACCCTGCCTCCTTCCTTCCTCCCATCCACCCTTCCTCCTTCCTTGCTTCCTTCCTTCCTTCTTTCATCTTTCCGTCCTTGTGTCCATCCGTCGTTCCCTCCTTCTCTCCAACCATCCACTCTTCCTTTATCCCTTTTTTCTTTCCATCCCTTCATCATCATCATCATCCATTTTTCCTTCCTTCATCCTTCCTTCATGCTTCCTTCATCCTTCCTCCCTTCCTTCCTTCTATCCCTTTGTGTTGGTTGCTAGGAGACACACATAGATATAAACACAAAGACTCCTTGCAGCCGCCCACGAGTCGACCTCATCGCTCCTTTATTACCAGAGATGATGCCATAATTGTGGCATATTGTGTTTCTTTCTCTCTCTGTGTGTGTGTGTGTGTGTGTGTGTGTGTGTGTGTGTGTGTGTGTGTGTGTGTGTATCTTGTCAGGACAGCAGGTCAGTAGATGACAAACTAATAATGTCTTAATAACTAAATATAGTATTTAAGATTTGGATCTTGTTGATAATTTATGGAGCCTGTAATAATAATAATAATAATAATAATAATAATAATAATAATAATAATAATAAATAACAGTTTATCATCACAGGGATTCAGTAGACAACTTTCATCAAAACGTAATCTCTTAGAGCTGAAAGACGGTGAAATATAAATAATTAATAATTAAGGTTCAGTGAGCTGAAATCCGACATGAAATGTATTTTAATCTTGACTCTTTACATCGAGACTCTTGTTTGTCCTTCTGTCATCCATCATCCGCCATTCGCCTTTCCATCCTTCCTTCCTTCCTTCCTTCCTTCCTTCCTTCCTTCCTTCCTTCCTTCCTTCCTTCCTGCCTTCAATCATCTAATCATACGAACATACTTCCTTCCTTTCTTCTGCTTTAATTCATCCATCCATCATACCTCCATTCATCCTTCCAACTTGCTTTGTAGCTCCTCCCCTCAGATGGCACCTTGCCTTGTAGCTCCTCCCCTCAGATGGCACCTTGCCTTGTAGCTCCTCCCCTCAGATGGCACCTTGCCTTGTAGCTCCTCCCCTCAGATGGCACCTTGCCTTGTAGCTCCTCCCCTCAGTGTATGAATAGCTTTAGCTCTATGAAGCCGCTCTGACTAATAATAGACAAAAGGAACATGGTGTTCGTCAAGAGAAGTCCGTATCATGACGTGGTGAAGACTCCTAGACGGATCTATTAACGTCTCCATCGCAGTCGTGGAGGTGTGAAGCTGTTTTTGTCGAGTAGGTCAGTGAAGGCATCGTGTCAGGAGGAGTCAGTGCGAGTGGGCGTCTGGGTTTCCTGAAGGCAGCTTGTTGAGCGGCTGAGTCACAGAGATTCCTCCAGAGCAGCTGACTGATGCTACGACCAGCCTCCTCTGCTGCCGAGTCCAGACAGCACCCGCCTCCACCGGCAGCTCCTCAGGCAGGCACTTCCTGTACGTCAGGCACTTCCTGTACGTCAGGCACTTCCTGTATGTCAGGCATTTCCTGTATGTCATGCACTTCCTGTATGTCAGGCACTTCATGAAATAAAAAAATAAATAAAACTTTGTTAAAATTCAATAACTGCATTTACCGTAAAAGTTGGGTTACAAGCTAACGCTGCTGCTAGCTCCCCGTTGTAGCAAGCTAGCGCTGTTGCTAGCTCCCCGCTGCTGCTAGCTCCCCGCTGCTGCTACAGGCAGACATGACTTTATTGTTTCATTCACCGATGATTTTATTTACAATATTTGTAGCATTTCGTCCGTCTGGCAGCTTCCATAACGAAGTTTCTTTCTCTCAACGACCTGAAATATCGCTCTCATAAACGTTATTACACAAGTAACACCAACCACGGGATTACTGTGTGTGTGTGTGTGTGTGTGTGTGTGTGTGTGTGTGTGTGTGTGTGTGTGTGTGTGTGTGTGTCACAGCTCCTGGAACAGTACGTTCAGCTTTCAGGTCAGACAATAAGCAAACCTGTTGCCACGGAGATCCGTTTAACAACAACTGTGTGTGTGAACGTGTGTGTGTGTGTGTTTATTTCATAGGTCTGTGTGTGTGTGTAGGTGTATGTTTTGTGTGTGTGTGTACGTCATAGTTGTGTGTGTGTGTGTGTGTGTGTGTGTGTGTGTGTATGTGTGTGTGTGTGTGTGTGTGTGTATGTGTGTGTGTGTGTGTGTGTGTGTGTGTGTAGCATTACCTCTCCCTGTAACTCCTCCAGCAGCAACAGCAGCTTGCGTGTGATTGGACCGTTTTCAGTCAGCTGATCTGCTTCTGGGAGAAACAGCCAATCAGACGGCCGATCGCTTGACGAGCGACACGCAACACGAGTTCATACGAACACTGTGAAAGAAATACATTTCATCTTCTAGAATATCCGTGGTCACATGGAGGGAACGTCTGGAAGTCCTCAACTCTTCCTCCAGTGAAGCCTCTGGCACAATGAGAGGAGCAGCCGTCGCTGTTTCCCATGATGCCGCAGCCTGGTGGAGGAAAGAGGAAGTGAGCGTCTCCTCTGGAGCGCGTCCAGAGACTTTAACGCACACAGTTTGACGTCTCGGTCCATCTGTGGGTCCAGAACGCTGCAGGACCCGAAAAACACACGGGCCTCAGTGTGAACAACACGTCTGAGAGTCACAGAGAGGAAACGACCAGGAGGGGACGAAGAGGAGGGGACGAAGAGGAGGGGACGAGGAGGGGACGAAGAGGAGACGAGGAGACGACGAGGAGGGGACGAGGAGGGGATGAAGAGGAGACGACGAGGAGACACTGAGAGTCACAGAGAGGAGACGACGAGGAGGGGACGAAGAGGAGGGGACGAGGAAGGGACGAAGAGGGGACGAGGAGACGACGAGGAGACGACGAGGAGACGACGAGGAGACGACGAGGGGATGAGGAGACGACGAGGAGGGGACGAGGAGGGGACGAGGAGGGGACGAGGAGACAACGATGAGGGGACGATGAGGGGACGAGGGGACGACGAGGAGACGAAGAGAAGACGACGAGGAGGGGACGAGGAGACACTGAGAGTCACAGAGAGAAAACGACGAGGAGGGGACGAGGAGACGACAAGGAGACGACGAGGAGATGTAGAGGAGACAAAGAGGAGACGTCGAGGAGGGGACGAGGAGGAGACACTGAGAGTCACAGAGAGGAGATGACGAGGAGGGGACGAGGAGATGAAGACGAGGAGACAATGAGGAGACAACGAGGGGACAACGAGGAGACTAAGAGGAGATGACGAGGAGACACTGAGGAGACATCAAGGAGACACTGAGGATCAGTGAGATAGTACTTGTGTGTTTAACTCGTGAGCTGTGAGGTCACGGCTCGTGCTCCGTGTTCATCTGGTCTGCTCATAACATGGAGTCAGGTTGCAGCTTTACGTCTGTTTCTAGAGGATGAAGTGAAAGTAAAACAACATGGAACATATCTTTGTGTCAATGCAGCTGTTTTTCTGTTTGTTTGCTATCAAGTGTATTTTTGGGCAACGCAACAAAAAACAACACATTTACAAAAACAAGACAACAGAGACTACCTTTAAAAAAAAACAGAAAGTAACACCAAGTTATACAATCTGTTAAATAAATCATCTGATTAAAAAAACTGTTATTTAAATGTCTGACTTTTTCACATGAGAGTGACTCCTCTCTCTCCTCCGACACGCTCAGACACCTCCAACCGCACACACACTTACTCTAAGTTATTCACGCGGACACACACTGTTCATTCACACTCATACATCACTGGAGCTGCACACACACACACACACACACACACACACACACACACACACACACACACTTACAAACACCACTCTGACAGATTTGACACCCACCACCCGTTGTTACATGTTGCAGCCCCCTCCTCCCTCCAGGGTGCTATCCCCGTCACCGCGGGGTGTGTGAGATGCTGCAAAAGTGCTAAAAAGCCGCCGTTCCTTCCCAGTAAACTTGTTGTATGTTGTTGTGCAAATGTTTTGAGGGGAAGTTTGCCGACGGCGGCGCGCGGCGAGGTACAACAGTAGTCAGAGGGCAAGCGGCGGGCGGGAGGGGGAGGGGGGGGCTCCACGCGGCGGGAAACCGGAATAATAATAAAACATGTCGGCGTGCGGGTCGCAGGCCACGCCCACCTCCGTGTCACAGTTTGTCTTAATTACTTTCTCGTTGTTCAGAAAACAGCAACTCGCTTTCACAAAACATTCAGACGCCGAGACGCGAACGCCATTGTTGCTCCGCTTCTGCTGACGGAGCGTTGCCTTGATAACTGTGTTCCACTTCTATGAGTCTACTCCACCTTTACAAGTCTGTTCCACTTCTATGAGTCTGTTCCACTTCTATAAGTCTGTACCACTTCTATGAGTCTGTTCCACTGCTACTAGTCTGTCCACCTCTATAAGTCTGTTCCACTTCTACAAGTCTGTTCCACCTTTACAAGTCTGTTCCACTTCTATGAGTCTGTTCCACTTCTATGAGTCTGTTCCACTTCTGTAAGTCTGTTCCACTTCTATAAGTCTGTTCCACTTCTGTAAGTCTGTTCCACTTCTATAAGTCTGTTCCACTTCTGTAAGTCTGTTCCACTTCTATAAGTCTGTTCCACTTCTATAAGTCTGTTCCACTTCTACAAGTCTGTTCCACTGCTACTAGTTTGTTCCACTTCTACAAGTCTGTTCCACCTTTACAAGTCTGTTCCACTTTTCCAAGTCAGTTCCAATTCTACAAGTCTGCCCCACCTCTGTAAGTCTGTTCCACTTCTACGAGTCTGTTCCACCTCTATAAGTCTGTTCCACCTCTGTAAGTCTGTTCCACTTCTACGAGTCTGTTCCACCTCTATAAGTCTGTTCCACTTCCACAAGAATGTTCCACCTTTACGAGTCTGTTTCACCTCTACAAGTCTGTTCCACCTCTACAAGTCTGTATACACATAGTTAATTTAAAGATACTTTACAGAGCGTGTCTCATGCTAACAATGCTAACAATGCTAACTGACGAGCGTCCTGTGTCGACGACGCGTCTCTTCACACAAACATCACTTTGATACTTTCTCTGTTTCTGTTTCTACACTATTTAAAACAACACACACACACATTTGAATTAAATCGCACACGTTGTACACGACAACGTTGTGCGTCGCCATCTGTGATTCTTTAATTACCAGAAGAGCAGCAGAGAGATCGTGTTGTGACGATCTCATCAGGAGGCGACGCTCATTGTTTCTAATCCTCGAAGGCACAACACGTCCCGAAGTTAAGTTACACACACACACACACACACAGACACACACACACTGGATTGTGAATATCAGGGTGCCGGCGCCGGCGTTTCCCCGGTGACGTGTATGTAAATATTGCGGCGCCGGCGGCCTCGGCTCTCGCCTCGTTTCCTTTGACGAGCTGATGGAGGCGGCGCCGCACGCCAAGGTGACACATCTTTGTGTTGTTGTGTTGAAACCTGTCAGGTCGCTTCAGATAGACGCGGAGCCCCGTGTGTGTGTGTGTGTGTGTGTGTGTATGTGTTGTTCACGGGGTCAGGTGGGCCGGTGGTTTGAACCCCGTCACTCAAACGCATTCATGGCTTTTTTCACTGGATGTGTCATTTTTTTAGACGATTATGACGTCATGTTTTTCACTATTTTCTGACATTTTATGCATTAATCATTTAAATAAAAAGACAAATGAATACATTGTGTCATTATATTAAAAAAAACATCAATAATATAACAACTTAAACCTCTTCAAATGCAGCAATTTATGAAGAAAATTGCGAATAGTTTGCATTCAACGCAACATAATACTGAATATCTCCTCAACCCCGAGGTCTATTTGAATAATTTAAAAAGCTAAAATATACAGAAAACCCTTCTGGACATCGATAACAAGTTG
>NW_027176207.1:21804634-21847134 GCF_023055335.1 Clinocottus analis | reverse complement strand
AAACTGAACTTCTGGACTCTGCTTCACATCATTTCTTAAATTCTTAAATTTAAAGTCTTTTCCACATGAGATACACACACGTGTGTCACATCAAACACGGCAGAACAATCCCAGCTCTCTCATACGGGACCTTTAAATCTTATTTCTGTGACGTTTTATTGAGAAGATATGACAATTTAAAAAACATAAACATAGTAAAACGCAGATTAGCTTTGAGCGTTTCAGAAGTGTTAAAAAGTTAACACAACGATTACAACTGAAGAATGAACACAACAATTGAACCTTTCTTCTCAACGGCTCTCAACATGGCGGCTGCTGAGCCGGCGGCTAGGAGCTAACGGTGCTAACAGCGTTGCAAACAATGGCAAAAGCTTTACGACAATGCTAACAGTGCTAACCAGAAGGGAGGATCTGGTTAGCATGTGAGCTAACTAGCGTGTGTAGTAGTACGCGGCCGCCAGCTGAACAAAGAGGAGACGCTCTGATGCAACACACACACACACACACACACACACACACACACACACACACACACACACACACACACACACACACACACACACAGGGAGACAGACTCAATGCCTTCATCAAGACATTTCTCATATATAATCTTTAAATCACATCAACTGTAAATATGCATACGCCCCTTAAAAGAAATGAACAATTATAAAGAAATTGAAAGAGAATATTCCTCTAAATCTAATTATTTTGTATAACTGAATATTTATTTGATCAAATCTGATCTCATCTGATTTTTTAAAATATATTAATTAATCAGGTTTCAGTGTTTCTTCTGTTCCCTCATTAGCGACACGATCGGGAATAAAATGTCCTTTAAATGCGACGCTGTTTTTATGAATAAATATCTCATTTATTTAGATTTTTAGTCAGTAATTTATTATTTTGGATATTTAATGTCTTGAAATCTAATTATACAGAAATATGTTCGTATGTCTGTTATTGTTATTGTGTATGTTGTTGTTTTTTTTTACTGTGTTTATTATGATTACTGGGACATTAATGTGCTTTCTACTCACTAATGTATTCATTCATTAATGTGTTTATTTTACTTTATTATCTTTTGGCTTTTTTGATTTCTTAATATTTACTTATATTTTATATAATTATTTAACTTTACTTTGTTTTCTTTCATGTAAGATGTTAAATACTTGCTCTGAAATGCTGTAAATACAATTTGAGAGCTTACTTAGTGAATAATAATAAAGAACATTTTGTTTTAAATGAAGTTAGAAAGAAAAAAATATTAAATGTATTGTGTGAATTTTAATTGTTGTGATTATTATTTTTGGAATTTAAATATAATATATTTATACTCACACCTAACCAAATTTAAATCATTTAATTAAGAATTAGTTCAATAAAATATTGAGAATACTGTAAAATAAAATAAAATAAAATAATTAATTGATTATCAGATATAACTTTCAGTCAGTCGAGGAATTATGACAGTTATTTATTCATAAAATGTTTAAATATAAAAGTGTGTGAGAGAGAGAGTTCCTATAAACACACACACACACACACACACACACACACACACACACACACACACACACTTAGTGTACACAAAGGACCTCTCTCTCTCTTCTCTCTCTCTCTCTTTAATTGGATTGAGGCATCAGGAGGTGTCAATCAAACGTCTTTACAAACCGACAATCTCTTCAAAAAGCCATTATGTACACCAACGGACCCCGGGGGCCGACACACACACACACACACACACACACACACACTCACACACACACACACACACACACGCACACACACAAGGTGAGAAAGAAAGGGAAGGTAATAATTAGTTGTTGGTGGTTTGATGGGTGCTCCTGACACCTCAAGGCCACAAGAAAATGTTCTCACAGCTCTCCGCCTGTGTGTGTGTGTGTGTGTGTGTGTGTGTGTGTGTGTATGAGTGTGAATGTGTGTGTGAGTGTGTGTCCCGTCTCACTACCCAGAAGCCTCCTCTGACCTCGAGACAACAGAAAGAATAACGGTTGGTTTCCTGCTCTGCCAGGGACTTCAACCCGTAACCCTGAACGGCTGCTGCTCAGAACTCTTGGCCGTGTTTGTGTGTTTGTGTGCGTGTGTACGCGTGCGTGTGTGTGTGTGTGTATGTGTGTGTAGAGTCACACTGCGTTGGCAGATGTAGCAACCAAGAAATGATCAGCAGCGTTTGCTTTTTGGGACATTTCTATTCAAATATTTTGTTAACATCAATTTCTTTAATAAGAAAACTAGATTACTGCCCACTTCATATGATGATAATATATATATATATATATATATATATATATATATATATATATATATATATATATATATATATATATATATATATATATATATATATGTATATATATATATATATATAAATAAAGGTATGTGGACGAGTGAAACGTGATTACTGAGCTACTCTTGCAGCAGGAGGGAGTATGTATGTTCATTACAGCAGTAAAAATACTACAAGTAAACTACACTGTACACTGTAAAAATATTTTATATATATATATATATATATATATATATATATATATATATATATATATATATATATATATATATGTGTGTGTGTGTGTGTGTGTGTGTGTGTGTGTGTGGGTGTGTGTGTGTACTAATTTCACACACATTCTATTTCTGTAAAAAAAAAAATACTCAAAAAAGTAAAAGTATTGTTACTACAAATAAAAAATACTATCACAGTAAAAAAAACTAATACCACACATTTTTTTCTTTTTTTACGATTAACATTATTGGAACCAGATAATATGCTAAAGGATGAATAAATTTAATATTTATTATTTCATGAAAAAATATATGTATTTTCTTTAAATTGATTTGTTTAATAATTACACATTTAAAAATAAATGTGTAAAATAGTGAAGAAAAAAACCTCCACACACACAAACATTCCCTGTGAGGCGTGTTGGGAGTAGAAGTACTTTAGTGAAATGTACTTCCATTCATCAGCTCATGGAGCCGGGCGTCTGATTCCCTAAACGTCCCGTCAGTGTTTCCTGCTCAGTGCAGCCGAGCGGCTGCGACCGACATCGATATCTGTGATATTTATCAGTGCAGCGTGTGGAAACTAAAACATGCCGCCTCAAATCACGCTCCGCCGCCGCCGCAGGCCGTGTTTCCTCACAGTGTCGCGCCGCATCGGCTCACCGGCTCTGAGCGCCGGAGCGGAGCCCGAGGGTTCGATGCTGCTGATGAAGCTTCTGCTTTACAGAGTCATTGCTTTGGTTCTGCTTTTCAGCCACTGCTTCTTTACATGTCGCTGAGTCTGAAGCAGCTAATATCATGGAGCTAACTGCAATGCTAACTGTCAGGTTAACTGTCAAATGAACTGCCATGCTAGCTAACAGGCTAACTATCACAATATCTATCAGGCTAACTGTGATGCTAACTGTCAGGTTAACTGTCAAATGAACTGCCATGCTAGCTAACAGGCTAACTATCACAATATCTATCAGGCTAACTGTGATGCTAACTGTCAGGTTAACTGTCAAATGAACTGCCATGCTAGCTAACAGGCTAACTATCACAATAACTATCAGGCTAGCTGCGATGCTTACTGACAGGTTAACTGTCAAATGAACTGCCATGCTAGCTAACAGGCTAACTGTCAACTATCAGGCTAACTGTGATGCTTACTGACAGGTTAACTGTCAAATGAACTGCTATGCTAGCTAGCAGGCTAACTGTCACACTAACTGCCAGGCTAACTGTTAGGCTAACTGTTTAAGTCTAAGTTGTTAAGTTTTCCACAGACTTTGAATATTGTAAACATCTGAATATGACGATCGTGAAGCAAATCTTAATGTAAAAGGAGCACTGTTAATCTATACTGTTGTGTTTTTAAATATTTACATTTATTTGTGGGAAAAATAACTAATTGGGCAACATGATAAAAAAATAAGATTTATGTGATATAATAGTTTGCCGACGTGTTTGTGTGAATATTTGTGTGGATTTATGCTTGTTTCTGTGTTCATAAGGCATCGTGTGTGTGTGTGTGTGTGTGTGTGTGTGTGTGTGTGTGTGTGTGTGTGTGTGTGTGTGTGTGTGTTCGGGCCACCTGCTGTGTGTATGCCTGTTCAGCTGCTCCCCCACTGAGTCTGCAGCCAAATAATACTTCATTAAAATACCAATAAATACTCCAAAAAATCACTCCAACACCCACGGAGAAAGAAACTTAATTAAAATACCAATAAGCAATTAACTTAATTTCATCACCCGATAAATAACCAACTTCATCAAAATACCAGGCAGGAGCCAACTTCATTCAAAAAACACCCAATCAGACGCAGTGAAAGGAGTGTGTGTTGGTGCGGGTTGTGTTTGTGCAACACCACGCTGAATGTGTGTGTGTGTGTGTGTGTGTGTGTGTGTGTGTGTGTGTGTGTGTGTGTGTGTGTGTGTGTGTGTGTGATTTACATGGTAATAAGCCGGGCTTCGCTCTGGAAGTTTTCTCTCCACCAAAGATCCGTTTTATTATTCCTCCGTTCATCCCACGTTCATCTCACAGCTGGACTTTTGTCTCCTCTGCATCGGCTCCTCTCGTTCTGTCTTTTCTTTCGTTTGCTCTTCCTCTTTCTCTCTCGTCTCTCTTTATCTTTGGCGCGTCTCTCTTACATGCTAATCCGGGCAAAAAAAGAGAGAAGAAAAACACAAAAGGTTGAATCTATAGACGAGTGTGAAAAGGGAATATGAAAGATGGAGCGGCCTTACATGATGAAGAACTCGTGTGAGTGTGAGTGTATTCATGTAAAATCTTCCTGGGATCATGTCATGTACATGTATGTATTCAGCAGTGATTTCAACCTGCAATGACAACTCAGTGGGAGCACAACGTTAATATTTTATCAGCTTTTAAGTTGGTAAACTCAGTTACTTGTTTCCACATCCAATATTCTAGTACAACGTCATCATATTCTCTTTCTTTTCAACAAAAAAACAAATGTTGGCATTGATGTTTCTTTAAAACCACAGATATGAGTTTAGAAGTCTATGATTCATGTGTTGAAGCTGCATTCTCTCTGCTGACCACCAGGGGGCGACTCCTCTGGTTGTATAGAAGTCTATGCTTCATGTGTTAAAGCTGCATTCTCTCTCCTGACCACCAGGGGGCGACTCCTCTGGTTGTATAGAAGTCTATGCTTCATGTGTTAAAGCTGCATTCTCTCTCCTGACCACCAGGGGGCGACTCCTCTGGTTGTATAGAAGTCTATGCCTTATGTGTTAAAGCTGCATTCTCTCTCCTGACCACCAGGGGGCGACTCCTCTGGTTGTATAGAAGTCTATGCTTCATGTGTTAAAGCTGCATTAAGGGGCGGGGCTACAAGGTGATTGACAGGTCGACACCAGAGACGTATACGGCGTCTCTACGTTGCTCCTCCTCAGTCCATATATGGTCACTCCCTTTTCTCTGGCTACAAAAAAAACATGGCGACGGCCATAATCCAAGATGGTGATGAACTCTTACAAGCGTCAGTCCACAAACCATCGTCGCCACGACTACGTCCACTTCTTTAGTCTGTAGTTCAAACCAGTTTTCTTTATTTGAGACGTTGTGAAAGTTTGCCATAACTTCACTTGAGCACTCGAGCAGAAGCAGCTGTTCTCTCAATCAGCGCTCGCCTGTTGAAGGAAGCGTTCCTGCAGCTGTGTGACGGAGAAACTCACAACAATCAGAACATCAGGATGCTTCTGCCAACAAAACCCTGATTACCTTCAGAGACGTGTGGAGACGTCAGTGGGACAAGAAGCTTTAGTCACAGGAAACGGTGCAGTTGACAGAATGGATGGGAAACTGTGATGGGACCATTTTAATGATTTTATTTTGCTATTTTTACTTTCACTTCCTTCTATTTAGTTTGACATGAACCTGGTGAATGGTTTAATCTTGTATTGTATATCATAAACTCATCTTTTGTTTTGTTTTTTTATCTGGTATCTAACCAGTTAATAAAGCTTTTAAATACTTGTAATTGAGTAAAAAATACAATATTTTCCACTTCAATATTGAATGTTACTGAAATACTGAAGGAGACCGAGGTTTGGAGGAAGGAAA
This sequence comes from Clinocottus analis, assembly GCF_023055335.1. Taxonomy (NCBI): domain Eukaryota; kingdom Metazoa; phylum Chordata; class Actinopteri; order Perciformes; family Cottidae; genus Clinocottus; species Clinocottus analis. The sequence goes on along the minus strand of NW_027176207.1, from coordinate 21,841,043 downwards.
GGATGTGAAGGTAGGAGGGATGATGTGAAGGACAGGAATGGGATGGAGGTAGAGAGGGATTGAATGAGGTTTAAAAAGAATAAATAAAAGAGTGGAAAAGGAAGAGAGAGAAGAGGAAAGGAGATGCAGGAGGAACCAGGAGGGAGGGAACACCACCGAGGTGAGAGAGGAAAGAATGTAGGAAGTAAGGATGGGTGGATAAGCAAGGAAAGAAGGAAGGAAGGAAGGAAGGAACAAAAAGCAGAAAAGAAAAATAAAGAAGAGATGGAAAGACTGACAGAGATGAAAATGATTTGAGCTGTAGGGAAATATATTACTCACACACACACACACACACACACACACACACACACACACACACACACACACACACACACACACACACACTGTGGTTTATTCCCCAGTGTCAGAGATACATTGAAAGTGTGAGGAAATAACAAGGAGCCGGGTCATTTAATTTGACTTCATGGACAGAGTGTGTGTGTGTGTGTGTGTGTGTGTGTGTGTGTGTGTGTGTGTGTGTGTGTGTGTGTGTGTGTGTGCAGGTGCGCCGGTGTGCTTCATCGCCGGGGTTCCAGCGGATCACAGCTCGCCGACATGGGCCGATAATCAAGTCCCCACACTTTCTACATGTACAGAGAGAGAGAGAGAGAGAGAGAGAGAGAGAGAGAGAGAGAGAGAGAGAGAGAGAGAGAGAGAGAGAGGGAGAGAGAGAGAGAGAGAGAGAGGTGGCAGAAGATAATGAAGCTCGGCCGGCTCCAGTGTTTGCAGTGGAGGCCGACAGGTGGAGCCTCGCGCTCTGACAGCAGCTGGTCCACCTGCAGGATTACAGCCCGAAAACTAGGAAACCAGAAGTAATGCGCTTATAAACGTGAAATAGATTATTAACTACATTAGTAACTGTCGTTATTTTACCCCAAACTACCATCTTTATTAAACATAACTAAGTATTTCATCGTCTTTATCAAACATAACTACGTATTTCACAGTGAAGTTGTTTCTTAAGAAAAACAATTAAACAGTAAAACAAAAGTATTACATTATTTCTATACTCATAATACCGTAAAAGTCGGGTTGTAGGTCGTTACTACCTTCGGTGAGTGTCCCGCTAGCTACACGCTGTAGCCAGCTAGCGCTGCTGCTAGTTCCTTGCTAGCTCTCCACTAAAGCTCTCTCCGCTAGCGCCCGCTAGCTCACGCTAGCTTCCCGACAGCCACCAAAGGTAGCGGGAGCAGCCCCGGCTCCAGCGGCGGGGACGCAGGCAGTAGCAGCAGGGAGCTAGCAGCAGCAGGGAGCTAGCAGCAGCAGGGAGCTAGCAGCAGCAAGGAGCTAGCAGCAGCGCTAGCTTGCTACAGCTGAGACACCCACTGAAGGTAGCATCGGCTTGTAACCCGACTCTTCCGGTACATCGTTTTACGTCTGCAAAATTCACATATAGATGTACGACAACACGTGTGTGTCTAACGGCGTGAAGATGGTTTTACTGAACTAACAAATGTGTTACACACGTTGTTTAAATTCCCGTTTTAACATCTTTCGGCAGCTAAAATAAGTGTTTTTCACTCATCTGTGCCATGTCTTAAAGACGTATGCCTGACTCCATAGCCCTCAAAGCCTCCGCGGCGTCCCTGAGCCGTCCTGCGTCAGGGCGAGCCGCGTCTCAGCGGACCAAACGCGCTGCCGCGTGACAGATCGACTGACAGCTCCATCTACGTGAGAATGTAGAATAAATCCACCTTCACGGACGGAGTCATCACACGCGCTCCGTTGGAAACAGGGGGGGGGCGGCGGGAATGTAGATAAGGAGGTTATGTGCGAGGACCAATTTATTTTCCCTGGCAGGGTGGCGAGACCTCCGAGACACATTTCACATGTCCACATGACAGCAGAAGTCTCAATAATGGAAATCCTCTCAAACTGTATTTATATCCAGAGACGCTCGGGGGGCCACGGAGGTGACATGTGGGACGAGCTGTAGGCCGCCTGGATAATGATCCATCAGTGCCTCTGCATCCAGCTTCTCTCTCCCTGAGCTTGTTTTATTTCTTTTCTCCACATTTCCACCGAGCTGAGGCCCGTCGTGGAGGCCGGTGAGCAGGTGTCGGCTGCAGAGGACAACACAAACAAGCTGTTACCCGAGCTTCACGTCGTGAGTCTGTTCCTATAGGAAGCAAAAGAATCGACTCGGAGCAGCAAAGGATGATGGGAAAAAAAAGGATTGCAGCTAAGAAACGTGATGTTTGAGGAACCGTGTTCATCTGAAGACAAAATACATGAGATAACACATGTTGTCTGTCTGAAACGCTGTTGTGAAATGTGAATAAGTACATTTACTAAAGTTAATATTCAAGGTACTTCACTCAGATGAAAATATTGTACGTTTTACAGAATACTTTTATATCATATTTTGATCATAACTATGAACATCCAGCGTGATATGAGCCAGAGTCCCAAAAAATGCCTCCTCGAGCGCTCCCTGAGTTTTTAAGCAGTATGTTTCAGTCCCTTAACAACAACCCTCATGTTATTAAAGCCTCGTTTGGGAAAGATTACAACGTAGAGAATCAGAATCTGCAACATAAATCACAATAAAACAAAGCAATGGCCTGTTATGAAGGCGTTTCAGTCAGAGAACTGTGTCGGTATGTTCAGAAGTGAAAAAAAATACTTATTTTATCCCAAATCATTGTCTGATTTAGGCATGCTGGGTATTAAAATGTTCTCTAGCTCGCCTCCTGCTGGTTCTCTGTTAGCAATGATGCTAACGTTACGAGCTATCCTCCAGCTGGTTCTCTGTTAGCATTGCTGCTAACGCTACTGTTTAGAAATGGAAAAGTAAGAAACTCTGTTTTTAAGCAGGAAACCGGGTCAAAACCTGCCAAGTTTCTTTGAGTTATTTCAGGCGTTGAAGGACTTTTCTAGGTTCAAAGCCGTATCACATCTTTTTTCTTCAAGTTTCCTTCTCAGGGTTTTGTTCTGAACGAATATCTCTGTGACTGTAACAAAGCCTCAGCCGCTTGTTGCTGCAAAACGTCCAAAAGCGACTCCTTCGCCGCCTGAAGGCCTCCGTCGGTTCTGACCACATTATGTTTTGTGTCTGAGCTCCTCCTCCTCCTCCTCTTCCTCCTCCTCACCCACACAAACAAAGTCCCGCAGTGACACAGCAGCTCCACATAATTATCCCTCCGCAACAAAAGTCTGCTTCTTTTTTTTTTTCCTTGCAGGAAATTGCTGTGTATCGCTGAAAAATCCATTGAAAGCTGCAAACAATGGGGAGAAAAAGCAACTGTGGATTCCTCCACACACACACAAAAAACACACGCACACACACTGTCCATTGTCTTCTCCTCCATTATCAAAGCCAACAGAGTGTGTTTTCTTTCTCCCGTGTGTGTTTTTGTGGTGGCGGTGGAGCCGACACCCGGTGGGAGAGCCCGCCTGCCGGCAGGAGGACAGATGGGTGTAATTTTGTTATTTTTACCTCCTCCAGGAGCTGCCTGCCAGCTCGGGGAAATTAGCATCGCACCTGTGTGTAATTGGCTAAATTAGCTTGTCGAGCAGCAGAGCTGAGACAGAGGTGGTCGGTGAGGTGTGTGTGTGTGTGTATGTGTGTAGCTGTGTGTGTGTGTGTGGCAGGTAAAATCAGAGAGCAGTTGTTTAGTGTGTCGGAAGAGAAAAAGAAGAGGCTGTCAGGGGAGTGAGATGTCACACCTGGAATGGAAAATGTCACCCGGCAACTCCACACACACACACACACACAAACCCACACTCACACACACACACACACACACTGACACACACGACACACAAAGATGCGGCGAAGGACAAACTGCAGGAGAAAGACACAAAACAAACAGCACACACAGGCAGAAAAACAAAAACAGAGGACGACATGACCACACAAACACACACACACACACACACACACACACGCTGTCCTCTCGTCCTCCGGCGTGTTTGGGATGTTTCCGTGGAGAGTAAAGCACGCGTTCATTCCAGGAGGCGGACTCGTAGTTCTTTGTTCACTTTATCTTCTCCTGACTTGATGGTTTTTTATTCCTCGATGTTCAGTCTCAATTTCTACTTTTTCAACGTTTCTCTCGACACGATGCTCAATATGACGTTCATATTTTACTTTACATTTGGCTCTGGTGTGTTTATGACTTCTTCTACATGTTGTACCTTTACAGTTTAATCTTTGGTGTATTTTACTTTTTTATTTTAGGTGATTTTTTACTTTCTTTTTATTTCTTTTTTACCTTACTTTACCTTGGTGTGAGATCTATTTATTTATATGTATTAATATATTGATCATATGTATTATTCTATTCTTCATATGTTTAATATTTTGTATTCTTCTGTTTTAATCTCTCGCACAATAATTTCCTTCATGATTAATTAAGTTCTATCTCATCTTTTCTTATTTTATCTTATATTTCATCATATCTTATTTCATTTGATCTCATCTTCTCATATTTTGTCTTATTTTATTGCACAAGCTCCAAGAAATTGAATCGTAAATTATATTTATGTTTTCTGATTGTTACAAAAAGCGATGAAGTGAAGACGCTGTATAAATGTGGGTTGCGGAATATGTTTATTTAATATAATCGTATGTCTGTGATGGACCGCATGGCCGTACATTGCACATTAAATCATTTATGTTCATTCTTCCCTCGGCTCCGGGACTTCTGGGCCTTCAGATGATCTCTGCTGCAGTGAAGGCTGAGAGGAGAAGAAGTGAACATCTCTGATCTGTTGGCGCCACCTGCAGGTGGCGTGTTGTAACAGCAGCAGGTTGATCCAGGGGGAGCTTTTGATTTGTATCCCTGATAGAAGGTAAACAGGTTTTAATACAATCAACCATTTGGAGAAGTGTTATCATCAAATTATTAAAGCTGATGTTTTTTTTTTGTTTATTTAAATGTTTACAGGCCTTTATAATTTTATTAAATATCATTCATGTAAAACAGATTGTTGTACGAGGTGACTGTGGAAGCCCATTTCTGCCACAAAAAAAGTCATGACAAAAAAAAAGTATGACAAAAAAAATGCATGACAAAAAAAAGTCATGACAAAAAAATGTGACAAAAAAAGTATGAAAAAAAGTCATGACAAAAAAAAGCAATGACAAAAAAAGTCATGACAAAAAAAAGTAATGACAAAAAAAGTCATGACAAAAAAAGTATTGACAAAAAAAGTCATGACAAAAAAAGTCATGACAAAAAATGTATGAAAAAAAGTTATGACAAAAAAGTCATGACAAAAAAAGTCATGACAAAAAAATGGTCATGACAAAAAAGTCATGACAAAAAAAAGTATGAAAAAAAAGTATGACCAAAAAAATGCATGATAAAAAAGTCATGACAAAAAAATGTGAAAAAAAGTATGAAAAAAAGTCATGACAAAAAAAGTATTGACAAAAAAAGTATTGACAAAAAAAGTCATGACAAAAAAAAGTCACGACAAAAAAAAGTATGAAAAAAAGTCATGACAAAAAAAGTATTGACAAAAAAAGTCATGACAAAAAAAGTCATGACAAAAAATGTATGAAAAAAAGTCATGACAAAAAAAGTCATGACAAAAAAGTTATGACAAAAAAGTCATGACCAAAAAAGTCATGACAAAAAAAAGTATGAAAAAAAAGTATGACCAAAAAAGGATAAAATGATAAAATGATAAGTTATGATAAAAAAGTCATGACAAAAAAATGTGAAAAAAAGTATGAAAAAAAGTATTGACAAAAAAAGTCATGACAAAAAAAAGTCATGACAAAAAAAAGTATGAAAAAAAAGTATGACAAAAAAGTCATGACAAAAAAAGTATTGACAAAAAAAGTCATGACAAAAAAAGTCATGACAAAAAAAGTATGACCAAAAAAATGCATGATAAAAAAGTCATGACAAAAAAATGTGAAAAAAAGTATGAAAAAAAGTCATGACAAAAAAAGTATTGACAAAAAAAGTCATGACAAAAAAAAGTCATGACAAAAAAAAGTATGAAAAAAAGTCATGACAAAAAAAGTATTGACAAAAAAAGTCATGACAAAAAAGTTATGACAAAAAAGTCATGACAAAAAAAGTCATGACAAAAAAAAGTATGAAAAAAAAGTATGACCAAAAAAATGCATGATAAAAAAGTCATGACAAAAAAATGTGAAAAAAGTGTGAAAAAAAGTATTGACAAAAAAAGTCATGACAAAAAAAAGTCATGACAAAAAAAAGTATGAAAAAAAAGTATGACAAAAAACTCATGACAAAAAAAGTATTGACAAAAAAAGTCATGACAAAAAATGTATGAAAAAAAAGTCATGACAAAAAAAGTCATGACAAAAAAGTTATGACAAAAAAGTCATGACAAAAAAAGTCATGACAAAAAAATGGTCATGACAAAGTCATGACAAAAAAAAGTATGAAAAAAAAGTATGACCAAAAAAATGCATGATAAAAAAGTCATGACAAAAAAATGTGAAAAAAAGTATGAAAAAAAGTCATGACAAAAAAAGTATTGACAAAAAAAGTATTGACAAAAAAAGTCATGACAAAAAAAAGTCATGACAAAAAAAAGTATGAAAAAAAGTCATGACAAAAAAAGTATTGACAAAAAAAGTCATGACAAAAAAAGTCATGACAAAAAATGTATGAAAAAAAGTCATGACAAAAAAAGTCATGACAAAAAAAGTCATGACAAAAAAGTTATGACAAAAAAGTCATGACAAAAAAAGTCATGACAAAAAAAAGTATGAAAAAAAAGTATGACCAAAAAAATGCATGATAAAAAAGTCATGACAAAAAAATGTGAAAAAAAGTATGAAAAAAAGTATTGACAAAAAAAGTCATGACAAAAAAAGTCATGACAAAAAAAGTCATGACAAAAAAAAAGTCATGACAAAAAAAAGTATGAAAAAAAAGTATGACAAAAAAGTCATGACAAAAAAAGTATTGACAAAAAAAGTCATGACAAAAAAAGTCATGACAAAAAAAGTATGACCAAAAAAATGCATGATAAAAAAGTCATGACAAAAAAATGTGAAAAAAAGTATGAAAAAAAGTCATGACAAAAAAAGTCATGACAAAAAAAGTATTGACAAAAAAAGTCATGACAAAAAAAAGTCATGACAAAAAAAAGTATGAAAAAAAGTCATGACAAAAAAAGTATTGACAAAAAAAGTCATGACAAAAAAAGTCATGACAAAAAATGTATGAAAAAAAGTCATGACAAAAAAAGTCATGACAAAAAAAGTCATGACAAAAAAGTTATGACAAAAAAGTCATGACAAAAAAAGTCATGACAAAAAAAAGTATGAAAAAAAAGTATGACCAAAAAAATGCATGATAAAAAAGTCATGACAAAAAAATGTGAAAAAAAGTATGAAAAAAAGTATTGACAAAAAAAGTATTGACAAAAAAAAGTCATGACAAAAAAAGTATGAAAAAAAAGTATGACAAAAAAGTCATGACAAAAAAAGTATTGACAAAAAAAGTCATGACAAAAAAAAGTATGAAAAAAAGTATGACAAAAAAGTCATGACAAAAAAAGTCATGACAAAAAAGTATGAAAAAAAGTATGACAAAAAAGTCATGACAAAAAAAGTATGAAAATAAGGTCATGACAAAAAAAGTCATGACAAAAAAAAGTATGACACAAAAAGTCATGACAAAAAAAAGTATGAAAAAAAGTCATGACAAAAAAAGTAATGACAAAAAAAGTCATGACAAAAAAAGTCATGACAAAAAAGTATGACAAAAAAAGTCATGACAAAAAAAGTTATGACAAAAAAGTCATGACAAAAAAAAGTCATGACGAAAAAAGTCATGACAAAAAAAGTCATGACAAAAAAGTATGAAAAAAAGTATGACAAAAAAGTCATGACAAAAAAAGTATGAAAATAAGGTCATGACAAAAAAAGTCATGACAAAAAAAGTATGACACAAAAAGTCATGACAAAAAAATGTGACAAAAAAAGTATGGAAAAAAAAGTCATGACAAAAAAAAGTAATGACAAAAAAAGTATTGACAAAAAAAGTATGACAAAAAAAGTATGACAAAAAAAAGTCATGACAAAAAAAGTCATGACCAAAAAAAGTCATGACAAAAAAAGTCATGACAAAAAAAAGGATGAAAAAAAGTATGACAAAAAAATGCATGATAAAAAGTCATGACAAAAAAATGTGACAAAAAAGTATGAAAAAAGTCATGACAAAAAAAAGTCATGACGAAAAAAGTCATGACAAAAAAAGTCATGACAAAAAAAAGTCATGACAAAAAAAAGTCATGACATGACAAAAAAAAGTATGAAAAAAAGTATGACAAAAAAGTCATGACAAAAAAAGTCATGACGAAAAAAGTCATGACAAAAAAAAGTCATGACAAAAAAGTATGAAAAAAAGTATGACAAAAAAGTCATGACAAAAAAAGTATGAAAATAAGGTCATGACAAAAAAAGTCATGACAAAAAAAGTATGACACAAAAAGCCATGACAAAAAAATGTGACAAAAAAAGTATGGAAAAAAAAGTCATGACAAAAAAAAGTAATGACAAAAAAAGTATTGACAAAAAAAGTATGACAAAAAAAAGTCATGACAAAAAAAGTTATGACAAAAAAGTCATGACCAAAAAAAGTCATGACAAAAAAAGTCATGACAAAAAAAAGGATGAAAAAAAAGTATGACAAAAAAATGCATGATAAAAAAAGTCATGACAAAAAAATGTGACAAAAAAGTATGAAAAAAGTCATGACAAAAAAAAGTCATGACGAAAAAAGTCATGACAAAAAAAAGTCATGACAAAAAAAAGTCATGACAAAAAAAGTCATGACAAAAAAAAGTATGAAAAAAAGTATGACAAAAAAGTCATGACAAAAAAAGTCATGACAAAAAAAGTCATGACAAAAAAAAGTCATGACAAAAAAAAGTCATGACAAAAAAAAGTATGACAAAAAAAGTCTTGACAAAAAAAAGTATGACACAAAAAGTCATGACAAAAAAATATGACAAAAAAAAGGATGACAAAAAAAGTCATGACAAAAAAATATGACAAAAAAAGGATGACAAAAAATAGTCATGACAAAAAAAAGTCATGACAAAAAAAAGTCATGGCTAAAAAAGTCATGACAAAAAAATATGACTAAAATAAGTCATGACAAAAAAGTCATGACAAAAAAGTCATGACAAAAAAAAGTCATGACAAAAAAAGTCATGACAAAAAAGTCATGACAAAAAAAGTCATGACAAAAAAATTTGACAAAAAAAGTCATAATGACAAAAAAAAGAAATCGAAATTGAAATTCTGAGATAAAAAGTTGAAATTCTGAGATAATAACTGCGCATGCGCATGTTGAAGCTGAGCTTGCGCATGTTGAAGCTGAGCCTGCAGCTGCAGCAGCATGTAAAGCACACAATGAGCAAGATAACGACTCGCAGCTTTGTGACCAACAACATGCTGGAGACTCACTGCTGTTCTTCATTCTCTACCTAAATGCTATTGTGCTGACACACTTTCCACATTTTAACTTTATTTTATTTCATTAATTTATTTTATTTTATTTCATTGTTTCCGTTTTAAAATTTCCACTTCCGTTCTACGAAACCACCGAAGAAGAAGAAGGAGCAGAAACGGAAGCGGAAGCAGTCGTCCGAGCGTCGCCGGTAGCTCGCGCGCAGCTCCTGTTGCTGAACGTTGGAGGAGTTCTTCGACAGTTAAAATGAACAAACTGAACAAACCGCACGAGATCGACTCGTATGAGCTCGAGGAGCTGAGCGACGAGGAGCGCGCGGAGAGCAGGTCGGCCATCTTTACCGAGAGACCACGTGGTCCACATGTAAACAAACTAGAGCTGCTGGCGTTTTGTTGTTGTGATGCACGATGTGCTCGCGCTCTTAGAACCGGTGAGGTGGGATGTGTTCAGGTACTTTAGGCCAGAATAGTAGCGAGTAATACTACTGTAAAAGTACTGCGATGGGCGTGTTACGTTGCTTAAAGTGTTTATTAAGATACATGTACTTAAAGTAAATGTGCCGAATGCAGCTGCAACTTATTCAGAAAAAACTTGAATTATTGAGTCTAGAGGGCTGAGATTTCTTTTTTGTTTATTAGATTTAATGCTGAATTTCTTGTTATGGACACATATATAATTATATAGCGTTATGTATGTATGTATATGTGTGCGTGTGTATATACGTCTGTAGATAAGTGTGTGTGTGTGTGTGTGTGTGTGTGTGTGTGTGTGTGTATACATGCGTGTGTATATATACATATATGTATGTATTTGTGTGCTTGTGTATATACGCGTGCATATCTTTGTATGTCTATACTCGTGTGTGTATATAAATGCATGTGTGTGTATATACCTGCGTATGTGTGTACACATATGTATATGTGTGTATGTGCATTGTAACATAGCAGCAGGTACTTACTTTGACACTAAATCATTTAGTTGAATATAACTTTTAGTTTCAGACTAAAAGGTTAAAATATTACCTTGTGTTTTATGTATGTATGTACGTATGTATGTGGGTACGTGTGTACGTGTAATGTATGTATGTATGTATGTATGTATGTATGTATGTATGTATGTATGTGTAAAACGTGTCTGTGTTCCAGTTCGGAGGACGAGCTGGAGGTGCTGCTGAACGGGACCCCGGAGCAGAAGAAGAAGCTGATCAGAGAGTACCTGACGGGGGAGAGCGGCTCGTCCAGCGGGGATGAGTTTGAGAAGGAGATGGAGGCGGAGCTTAGCTCCACCATCAAGACCATCGAGGGAACCTGGACGCCAGCAGCAGCTACTGGTAACCCCCAGCTGCATGTTGTCACGAGTAGAGGAGCTTAAAACCCACTTTACATACAAGAGGGAGAAAATGAAACTTTTAGATTTGTGGGTAACATTACTAGCGGTCCTCCAGTTGGTTCTCCGTTAGCGATGCTGCTAACGTTACTAGCTCTCCTCCTGTTGGTTCTGCAGAGACTAGAGAAACATCCACAATGGTCTGATCACATGTTCTACTGGATACTGGAGGAGAACCATTGTGAGTAAAACTGTATTTACACGTGTGTGTTTATTCTTCATCAGAAACCGGAGGAGGAGGAGGAGGAGGAGGAGGAGGAGGAGGAGGAGGAGGAGGAGGAGGAGGAGGTCCTCCTGCGCTTCCTAACCCTCAGATGTACGATGAGGTGTACTTCGACTCCGACTCGGAGGGAGAGGAGAAGCCGAGTAAGCACGAATGTTCCTCCTGTCATTAGTTTTCCCGCTGTCACGATGTCACTTTGTTAAAATCCCTCTGTCTCGTCTGCCAGGCGGCTCCACCGGCCGGCGGCGGCGGCAGCGAGCCGTGATGACCAACGACGAGCTGCTGTACGACCCCGACGAGGACGACCGGGACCAGGCCTGGGTGGACGCCAAGAGGAGACAGTGAGGCGCTCGGGGGGGAGGAGTCGCTCCCGCTTTTTATTAAACATTTGTTTCTATGTTCCCTTTGTAATTTTCTCATTCATCTCATCTTCCTCTTCGTCGTCTTCAGGTATCACAGCAGGAAGCGATCGGCCGCAGGGTCTCGAGCGCGCGCTCGTCAGGATGCGGGTTTAATGAGCAGCGACGCCGTCCTCAACTGTCCCGCCTGCATGACGACGCTCTGCCTGGACTGTCAGAGGTGAGGCGAGGAAACCTGGAACAGTCATGGAGTTTTAAAATGGTTATTTCCAGACCTGGAAAAGTCTTTGAAACAAAAAAAATCCCCAAAAGTGTAGTCGATGTGTTATATTCATGCGTTCATGGAAATTTGGTTTAAAGTCATGGACATTGCGTTTAAAAACATGGAAAAAATGGCTAAAAGTCATGTAAATTCATTGGTCAAGATGTGTATGAACCTTGTATAAACACTATGGAGCTTCTACTCCTTTAAAACATTCTGTATGACGTCTACGGTTCGTAAAACCACGACTCCTCACAGCCTGTTTGTTCGAAACTTTCTGTTCATCTGCTTTAGTTTCACAGTTCACCAAAAGTCAAATTTTTTTAGAAGAAATTCAAGACGAGAAATTGTGTTTTACTATGAATGTTAATTCTGAATTCTTTCCTCTCAGGCACGAGAAGTACCGCACGCAGTACCGCGCCATGTTCGTCATGAACTGCGCGGTGAAGCGAGACGAGGCGCTGCGCTACAAAACGCAGCCAGAGGTGAAGCCGAGGAAGAAGAGGAGGAAGAGGAGGCGGGGCGGCCAGACGGAGGAGGAGGAGGAGACGACGACGACGGACGAGGCGATGGACGAGACGCCGGCGCCGGCGGGGATGGACGCCGACGAGGTTTACCACCCGGTGTGCTGCAGTGAGTGCTCCACCGAGGTGGCCGTGTTCGACAAGGACGAGGTGTACCACTTCTTCAACATCCTGGCCAGCCACTGCTGAGAGGGACACGTCACGCCGAGGAGGAGGAAGATCGTTTTTCTTTTTAAATTTATCTCGCAAAATCTGGAATTTGACTCTAAAAATCTTATCATCGCTGCTCTGATGGGCTGAAGTCACAAAGCTTCTGATGCCCATTTCATTGACTGGGAATTAAAAAAAAGTTGACGAGGCTCACTGGTGACACTTTACCTCAACCCTCTTTTATTTAGCGCTAACAATCAGTTTATAGGTGTTTAATAAAGTAATTATTAGACTTTCATAATCTTGTTGTATAAGTGCTTAATAAAGGGTTTATTTAGCGTTCATAATCAGTTCATATAAGCTTGTAATAAATGGTTTATTTAACATTCATAATCAGTGTTTATAAGCTCTTAAAGGATTTATTTTGCTGTAACATAGTTGTAATTAAGTCAGAAGTTTGACGTTGACAAACACTGCGTTAAAGGCAGTGGTGATGATTAGAAGTGTGGTTGTGTGAGGTACTTCTACGCAATATAACTACGGTAGAAATGTACTGCTGTGCACGTGTTTTTAGAGGCCTAAAATAATCAATATCAGTTTAAGTAAACGCTATATTTCGAATATTAAAGAGGAACTAAATATAGTGAACACTTTAGCTAATATTGATGTGTAGATGAGTCGTTCTTTAAGGCATCTAAAATATCTACCAACCAAACGTTCTCTTTTAACACCTAAAGTGTCCTGATACTTTAACTACAACTCTGTTATAAAGCGCTTGTCAAACATCAGAGGGTTAAAGTAAAGTCTCACCAGCTGGATAACATGTTCTTGTTGTGAAAGAACAGGATCTGTACAGAAGTGGATATTTTGCGGTTGTAAATAAACTTGTCTGTGCTTTCTTTTGAACAAACTATGTTTACTATATTATTTATCGACTGATGTCGATGTAGCTGCAAAGTAGACCAGTTTGAGGAACTCAACTATACATAGTTTTATTTTCAAAACGGCTCAATGGCAGCAAAATAAACTACAATATGTTTGTTTATTGTAATAACAGAGAAAAACATGTTACCAAGTGTAGATAATAAGATGTATATTATTAGCCAATACATAAGATCATTTAATTGTTGAATGCATGAAAATTGTAAACAAGACAACGAAATTGAAATTACAAAGAAGACCCGTTCTGAAAGTATCTAATGTGTGAAAATGAAAGACTAAATATGTTTGTAATTATTTTTTTTTATAAAGGCTGAAACTGTGTCTTATTTTGAAAACCAGATGTTGGAACTCCCTTTGCCCGCCTCCAGACCCGTGCGCCTCACGCGATTGGCTGAAAAACAGGCGCCTTGTTATTTAACGTCATTACGTCACCGGAGAGAACGTCCGACGTCCCACCTCCGCGAATCACGCAGAAGGAAAGAAGCGAGTCAAGAAAGTAGAAGTTGGTTGTTTTTGGGTCCTGCTTAAAGTCGGAACCATGTCTCTGGGTGACTGTTGGAAGCAGCTGTCCTGGTTCTACTACCAGTACCTCCTGGTGACGGCCCTGTACATGCTGGAGCCCTGGGAGAGAACCGTGTTCAGTATCCTTTACGACCCGGCGAGCTAACGGCTAACTTTAGCGAGGAAGTCAGCGGTGCTCACCTGGCTCAGTTGTCCGGATGTCCGAGTAACTTCTTTATTGATTAAATGTATTCAGGTTTAGGTTGTGAATATAACTTCAGGTATTTTACAATCGTATACAGTTACATGATGTATTCGGCGTGTGTACAATGTGAAAGTCTGTCTTTGTTTTTGTTAAAAAGTGTAATTGAAGCAAGTGTTTGTCTGTCGCTAACGTATTTGAATACATATTGTAATCTTAAAAAACACGTTTATTTTATTTAATAATAATGCCGAATTAAGATACCACTTATAGTTTTAATAAAAAGTCTCATCTTTTGTTCCAAAAGGTAGGTGTAGTCACGTTCACGTGAAGGATCGTTAAACTCAAAGGATTTTGAAGGGAGCGTTGCGGGATGGAGTGTTTGCCGGAAGAGGAAATACAACTCTTTCGTCATAACAAGTGCTTCATGTTCGAGTGCCGAGTTACAGACTAAGCACTCATGAATCAGAAAGTGTCTCTTACTTTGTCACTTTTCTCGTACATTTGCTTATTATGTAAAAACGCGTTAAAGAAGTAAAATTGTCAACAGAGTTCGGCGTAGAGAAGAAGAACGGGGCGGTGTCCAGGCTTTTTTAGCTGGTTTCAGGTGACTTCCTGTCAGCTGTCAGGTGACTCACATGCGGGTCAACACAAGTTGCACCAGATTCAAGTTCATAACATAAGCTCAACTTGAATTAAAAAGTATAAGTGTGTATCAAAAATACACTTGGGGAGTCTGGTCTTGGTAACTAAGGTGTGTGAAGTGTGACTGGCTGTACTTTGATCCGTGGTAGTTGTGTAACTCGAGGATTTGTCTCTTGCATTTGGTGTCACCTTCATCTCTTCCTCCCCTGAGGGGCTGGGTGTGTTTTGTGTTGTTGCTCCTCTGCGTATCATCAGTAAGTCCCTCAGCTGCTTCATGCTGGTGTATTTTGTTATTCTGTCAAGTTAAAGTAATGAGTAATGGTTTGTATAAAAACACCAAACAAACAGTCATCAACACTGCGATAAACTGATGGAAATCATTCAGGTTTTGTAGTATTTAATCAATAGATGAGCATAAATATTTATCCATCAGTGACCATGTTTGGTCCTTGATGGATGTGAAACTCAAAAGATGTATCAGAAAATATCAGATTTTTTATTTTTTGAAAAGTTTCTGCTTGTGGACATGAAAAAAAGAGCAAAAGCAATATTCTCAGAGGAGGTGCGGTGTTAGCCGACCAGTATTCTCTCCGGTGTTGTTTCAAAAGGTGTGTTTCTGCCTGCGTCACCTGACTGCACACACACAGACTGAAGATCCTGCTCACTGCTGATGATCTACAGCAGTTTCCACTGGAACTGATCCAACTTTTAAAATGAAAAACACATCTAATGTTTGACGTAAACTACATTTCTAGTTAGGAACAGATCCGAGGTCACGTGTCAGAGGTCACATGTCCGTCAGCTTCTCCTTAACTCCTCCCCCTCCTCAGACTCCCTTCTGATCTCCGTGGCCGGCATGGCGGTGT
Source organism: Clinocottus analis (assembly GCF_023055335.1). Taxonomy (NCBI): domain Eukaryota; kingdom Metazoa; phylum Chordata; class Actinopteri; order Perciformes; family Cottidae; genus Clinocottus; species Clinocottus analis. The sequence continues at coordinate 21,825,525 of NW_027176207.1, read as the reverse complement.
ACACCGGCTACGTCTTCATGCCGCAGCACATCATGGCCATCCTGCACTACTTCGAGGTCGTTCAGTGACAGGCGGGTCCCGTCCCGCCGCCGTCTCTTCAAGGTGGCGGTCAATTCCAAGGAGGCGGAGCGCATGTTATTGCATATTTTGTTTGTTTTAAAATTGGATACGGAAGGTCAGCGCTCTGGACGTCGTGCCTGAGGTCACGTTGGACCGTCGTGTTCCTTCGGGACTGTTTCTCTCCTCACGGAAATATTTGGGATTGTTTTTTTTGTGAGCAGCGTTGGAGGTGAGGCCTTAAGAGAGGGTGCGCTTGGTGTTTTTATCTTTTCTTTCATTTTAAATCAAGCGCACTTTACTGTCTTTTGAATGTGTGACGACACGGATGTCTTGTTGGACATTTGTGTTTTGTTTCATCGCATAAAGAAGTGAGAACATTGTTGTCTGATGGACAAACAAGCGAGAGTTTTTTTGTTCTTTTACTCCATTTTTTTTTTTTATGCGCTGAATCAGATTTTTGTCCGAGCAGAACCTTTTTTGTTAAGGGAGCGTCTTCGGCCATTTTTAAGCTTCAGCACCAGAAAGAACGAGGTTATAGCTTCAATCTGGATGCACTCTGTGTGTTTGTGTGTGTGTGTGTGTTTGTGGGGGGCGGGAGGTTATGGTGCTAAACAAACAGCTGTTGGTCAAGCGGCTCCACATCGGCGCCGACAGCGAAGACGTTGGACCCGTGGATGATGCATCTGGTCGGAGCGTCTGACGACGCTTGTCTCCTGCTCACCTGAGGCCTTCTGCACACCTGGCCGTCTCATGGAGAATGTTCTCAGAGAGCAGAGGACCTCCTGAGGGGGAAATGACACAGTTGTCTTTTTTCTCTTTCAAAATTCCCGCTGTTATTCACACACTGATTGTTCTGTCTTTGTACAGAAATAATAACTATTCCATTTTAATGTACTTTTATGATTGTATCCCTAGAACATTTGTTTCTCCCAAAACGTGATCGAGTCAATTCCTCCTGTGTATATAATCTTGCTTTTGTAAAGTTGTTGTAGTCTGAGATGTTGACGTATTGAAGCTACTGATGCTAAACACTGCGCTGTTTGTGTGTGTGTGTGTGTGTGTTTGTGTGTGTGCGTGTGTGCGCGTCCGTTCCCCCTTCCAGCTGACCCTGTGTGCTCCTGTCTCTCCTCAGGTCGAGTCTGGTTTCAACCCTAAACTAATTGAACCTGCGTTGAAATAAAAGTCTCTGCGTTAACCCCTCGTGTGTCAGTCCCTCTGTTGAGTACTGATGAGTCTGTTACAGAGCTTTTATTCTAGTATGTTTGTCCTGAACAGGAAATCCTTAATGAGCAGTGACACTTGCTAACATGACGAACATCCTATTGGCTAATCGGCTCAGGGCCGACGCTCCTATTGGTCGAGCCCCTTTAAGGTCCGCCCCTATTGGCTCATGGTCCCATTTCCACTGTAATGAGACCTCAGTGTGGCAGTCTGAGCATTTCTTACATACATTTGAATAAAACAATACAAAAAACAACAGCAGTCATAAGACAATACAATAACAGTGATCTTGTAAATATAACGGTAGTGGTTAAAGACTGTTTTCACTTTAATGTACAAACAAGTGTTAGAGTCAAAACTGAACTTTTCTTTGTAAAATCCTCTTACCATCAACACAAGCTAAATATTATTAATAAAATAATATGTAATAGAACATTTTTCAGAAACACTTCATCTCCATGGCACTTTTCAAAATAAAGGTCGAGAGTAAATTATTGTTTAGTGTTGTCTGGCAGCCGGCCAGGGAGGAAACCAGCAGCTGTTACTGGTAAAGTGACTGGAGTTTGAACTTTAACATCCGCTGATCTTTTCATCAGACATTCATGGCCGAGGTGTGTGTGTGTGTGTGTGTGTGTGTGTGTGTGTGTGTGTGTGTGTGTGTGTGTGTGTGTGTGTGTGTGTGTGTGTGTGTGTACACTGTTAATAATCATTGTGAAAATAATACCTTTGAATCAAACTTGTTTTCACAAAAATCATACAGTACATGCAATAAAAAATATATTTTTTCATATTTACCAGCTTTAAAATAACGTAGTGCAGTATGTATTATCACTACTATAATTTACATTATGCTGTACTTGTATTATTATACATTATTATTTTGAGTTATTATTATTATTATGAATAAGTATTGTTTTACATTATTATTTTAAAATGTGTACTATTCTACATTATTATTTTACATTATTATTGACATTATAATTATCATTATCATTGTCCTACAGCTTCTCTCTGCCCAGCTGATCACGTGTCTCTCGGCACGTGCTCAGGTTCACGTTCTGTTTACTTCCTCGCGCTCGCAGCCAGTGAGCACGTGGGCTACATGCTGCTGCTGGAGTCCCCAATGGCGGCGGGCACGCCCAGTGCGCGGGCACGCGCAGAGGGACTCCAGTCCACCTGGGTGTGTTTACAGTTTAACACTAAAATAACAATTTAATAAAAAATAACAAAATAACAATTTAATTTAGTGATGAATACACTGTGTTTAAATACATACTATTAAAATACGCAGTTTAATAATGTATATAGAAATATATTACTTTAGTCAGTTCCACTATTTCCCTCATTAATTAAATCAAGTTCAAATGTTTGTCATGTGTTTGTGATATAGTGTTGTTATGAACCAGAGAACACCTCTTCCTCTTCTTCCTCCCCCTAATCTTCCTCCTCCTCAGTCACATCTCGCACGTCTCATCTGTTAAGCAGAAAATGACCGGAAGTGTAAAAGTAGACCTTCAAAATAAACTGTCATGCTGCTGTTGTGTATTTAGTTAGATACTACTACTACTACTACTACTACTACTACTACTACTACTACTAATAATAATAATAATAATAATAATAATAATAATAATAATAACAAAATGATTAATGTAGTCTGAAATATATGTAGTGTATAAAATATCACCAAATAGTAAAAAAAAGTACTTATTATTCTCAGAGCCTAAAACCTAAATCAGCAAATGAAATCCTGCAACAGTCAAGAAACATGAATATAATTTGATGAATTATTGTTATTATTATTAATACTAATAATAATACAACTTTTTAAAAGGAAGATCTTTAAGAAAATACTGATCAATAATGTTGTCGTCAATAGAAATCTCAGAGATATCCAGTTCAAAGTTTTATAAAAGGAGAGAAAAGGATGAGCAATAAAAAAAAACTCCATTATTAGTTGCAGATACTTCTTGTTTATGTCCAGCAGATAATTAGTTGTTTAGTTGTAGTTTAAATCAAGAGGGAAGTTATTTTCTCAGACTTCTATACAACCAAAGTGGAGTCGCCCCCTGGTGGACGTTAAAGAGGAAGCAGCTTTAACACATGAAGCTTCGACCGAATGTTTCCAATGTTTTTATGTATTTCCTCATTAGATTTATTAAATTGTACATTTCTTTGAGTTGGCAACACGACTCTCCGCCGGTACGGGCTCTTATTCTGAAACCGACAACCGGAAGTAGTGTAGTAACACGCGCTGACTTGACGGTTGGTGATAAAAGGAGTTCCCCGCGCCTGGAGGCTTCAGTCAAAACAAACGCTCCTCAGCTGCTGCCTCGCTCACACTGTCGCGGCTCCTCTCTTGAAGTACAAGCACTTCTCCTTCCGTGTACTTCCGTGTACTTTTTACTGCGTTACCGGCCTCCGGCAGCACCGTGGGGTTGGACCCGCCCCCGTCATGCCCTTCATCGAGCACGTCTCGGACCCGGACCTGGAGCGCTTGGCTCTGGAGCGGGTCGTGCCGGCGCTGCTGGCGGACGGCTTCTGCTCCGTGGACGGGCTGCTCGGGCACGCGGCCGGGGACGCGGCGCTGCGGCACGTGACGGAGCTGCACCGGGCCGGCGCGCTGCAGGACGGCCGGCTGGCGGGCTCCCTGCCCGGGGTGCACCGCTCCAGGAGCATCCGCGGGGACCAGATCGCCTGGGTGGGCGGGGCCGAGCGCGGGGGCGGCGACGCCATCGGCTTCCTGCTCGCGCGGATCGATAAACTCGTGTCCGTGTGCGCGAGCCGGCTCGGGAGCAAGAAGATCCGCGAGAGGTCAAAGGTGAGAGAGAGAAGTCTGAAATGCAAAGTGCACGAAAAACATTTAATAAACATGATTCATGCACAGAGTTGTTATTAATCTGAACAGTGAGAATAGTTTTAATGCATAATGTGTAATAATCTGCAGATATTAGACTGATAATAATCTCAGATTATCAGAAAACAGTGAAGAGGATTAAATAGCATGCAGAGTTTTCTGCAGCTTCAATCTCAAAATCCTCGCTTTTAAATTATTGGTAATCATATTTTAAGTGTATTTAGTTTATTTAGAAGTTTGAATAATTTAAATGCACAATGTGTAATCTGCAAATATTTGACAATACATAATCAGATTATCAGAAAACAAACATTAAAGGGAAATAAAAACAGTGAAAAAGAGGATTAAATAGCATGCAGCTCTGCAGCTTCAATAAGTTATTAAACTATTTGATGTTTATTTAGTTTCCTATTAAGAAACATTTTGATTTATTTTGTTTCCATAACTCGTCGTCTTTCATTATAGTGGAAATAAAACATTTATGTTTCTATTTGTGTGTTTGCATCTGTAGATTTCTCCAAAATTCCCTTAAATTACATCACATGACGCCTCATTTGCATATTTCAACACTTGTAAATCACAAAATACTTATACACAATAAACAAAAAAACCCTCAACAAATTCAGTGTAAATAAACTGCTTTGTTTATTTTTCCACATCGTATTTAATAAACTATAAACAATAGCAGCTGTGTTCACTTCCTGTTGCTCGTCAGACGTCATAAACGTATAAAAGCTGCTGGAATAGTTCACGTCTCCACTGACGCTCCTCGGTGTCCCTGAAGGCCTCGTCAGGTTCACTTCCTGTTGAGGAGAGAGTTGTTGTTGTTGTTGTTGTTGTTGTTGTGACTTACAAATAAAAGCAAATGCAGCGTTTAGACGTCAACATTCAGTTTCTTTGCTGCTGAAAGAGACGCAGGCCATGAAACAAATCATTTATTGATTTGTTTCATCAAATCAATAAATGTGATTATTTTACTTTGTCATCTTTTAAAGTGTTTATTTGCATAAAAACACTAACAAATGAATAATATATTCTAATTTATTGATTAAAACCCATAAGTTATCAGTAGCTTAATGATTAAAAAAGTATTTATTGATTCTATGACTCTTATAAAAAACTCTATTTAGTTCTTTTTTAAAATCAGTTTTTTTGCTCAGTCACATTTTAAGTTTAGCTTTCATTTTCTCTGTAATATAAACATCTAAAGTCCTCTGAACAGAACCGTCACGACTAGAACAGAAGTACTGATTATTATTATTATTATTATTATTATTATTATTATTATGACAAAAATCATTAAAGTAAAATGAGTTTGTAAAAGCTTGTTTTCTGGACGCGTCTCGGTCACATGACGTTCAACAGCCAATCATAGAGCTCTAAAGTTTCACGTGTTTAATCAATGATGTCGTTAGATTGACAGAAAACAACTAATAATACAACCAATAATACAAATAATACAACCAATAATACTAATAATACAACTATTTGGATGATCAAACCTTCCTCCACCAGAAAATAACACAAACAATAGAAACGTTACAATAAACACAGAAATGTTGCTAAAAACACCAGAAATGTCGTCTTCCTGCGTAACGTCTGCAGCGTTTTGAAGATGAGTCGTTGGACTTGAAGCGACCTCATCAGCATCATTATGGGATGGACGTGCAGCTGCAGCTTCACGTTCCTCACGTAGACAACGAGGAGCTCAGCAGCTGGAGCGCTGCCAAGAGGACACTCGCTCCGTCCCTCCTTTCCTCCTTCCCTCCATCCTTCCCTCCCTCCCTTTCAGGAGGATGAGATGTGTATATATACTGTATACATATCTCTCTCTCTCTCTCTCTCTCTCTCTCTCTCTCTCTCTCTCTCTCTCTCTCTCTCTCTCTCTCTCTCTCTCTCTCTCTCTCTCTCTCTCTTTCTCTCTCTCTCTCTCTCCCTTCCTCTCTTTCATGAGGACATGATGTACCTCTCTCTCTCTCTCTCTCTCTCTCTCTCTCTCTCTCTCTCTCTGTCCCTCCCCCTTCCTCTATCAGGAGGATAAGATGATCTCTTCCTCCCTCCCACCCTCCCTTTCGCTCTTTTTTTCTCCTCTTCTCCCCTTTCTTCTCTTCCAGGAGGATACAATGTATATTTACCTCTCTCTCTCTCTCTCTCTCTCTCTCTCTCTCTCTCTCTCTCTCTCTCTCTTCCTCCTTTATTCAGGAGGATAAGATAAAGTTGAAAGGAAGCTTTTCGTTTTTATCGCTCCATCGTTTCCTCTCTTCCCCTCCGTGTTCCTGCAACATGTTTTCACCCCGTGTGTGTGTGTGTGTCTGTGTGTGTGTGTGTGTGTGTGTGTGTGTGTGTCTCAGCAGCGTGTAAACAAACTTCCTCTCGGTGCAGACCGCCTGTTGCAGCAGGTCAGAACCTTTTTATCTGGAAAGAGGGTTTTGTCGCTCTGGAGACACACACACACACCCACACACACACACACACACACACACGCTCTTTGTTGCTCTGTGTGTGTGTACGTCAGGAGGTTGTTGCTGACGTCTGGGGTTACTGGAGCTGTTGTTGTCGATGCTGCGTTCAGGGACCCGTGTTAAACGGGGTTAATCTGCGTGACCTTCCTGTCGTGTGTGTTGGTGGGCGCGGAGAGAGGAAGAGGAGGAGGAAGAGGACGTGTAGTGGAGCACGTAGCGCTGCAGGTGACTCTAAACGAGTCAAAGTAGTTCTGTTCAACAACAACAACAACAACAACAACAACAGAAACGCTTCATGAACATAAAACAGTTTCACAGAGTTCCTCGTGGCGGCTTCATGTGTTAAACTATTTATTTAAGGTGTGTGTGTGTGTGTGTGTGTGTGTGTGTGTGTGTGTGTGTGTGTGTGTGTGTGTGTGTGTGTGTGTGCGCGTGCGTCCAGGCCATGGTGGCGTGTTACCCAGGCAACGGGGCGGGTTACGTGAAGCACGTGGACAACCCGAACAGAGACGGCCGCTGCATCACCTGCATCTACTACCTCAACAAGAACTGGAGCGCCGCGGTGAGTTCAGGGACCGCCGCTCACAACGGGACGTCTGAGCTCTGACGGGGGACGAGACTTCCTGTCGGACCAGGAAGTACTCGAAGACTTTGATCTAATACCACGCTGAGAGTACGAGTAAAAGTACTATTACCACTCTGAGAGTACAAGTAAAAGTACTAATACCACGCTCAGAGTACGAGTAAAAGTACTATTACCACTCTGAGAGTACAAGTAAAAGTACTTCTGCCACTCCTCGAATACTCGAGCAGTAAAAGTGCTTCTTTTAAAATCTTAAAGTAAAGTATTATCAGTTAAATTCAGTAGAAGTATTGCTCGTTTCCTGTTGTCTAACACTGATGTGAAGATGATAAAGGATGAATATGTGGTTCATAGTCTTCCTCCTCTTCCTCCTCCAGCATGGCGGCGTCCTGCGTATCTTCCCTCACTTGAAGCGCTACGTCGTGGACGTGGAGCCGCTGTTCGACCGGCTGCTCTTCTTCTGGTCCGACCGCAGGAACCCGCACGAGGTGCAGCCGTCCTACGCCAACAGGTGAGCGCCAACCGGCAATCCACCCGCCCGCCAACCGGCAATCCACCCGCCCGCCAACCGGCAATCCACCCACCAACTGGCTAATTAAACCCTGTAATAATTGAAACATCTTCAGTGGAACTTGTTGACACGTTTAGTTGTTTACATTCATAACGATGTAACAAAAGCAAACTGAATAAATCTCATTTATTTGTTCTCACTGAGTAGACCAGCAGGTTGGCGCCGCCTGCTGGTGGGAACGTGTAACTGCACCACAGCTGTTAATGTCTAAAGAAAACAAAACATTTGTCTTATTGAAGCTGATATGTATGAATATAGAATATCATCTCGTTGTGTCGGCAGAGGATGATGTTCAGTTGTTCAATAAAAGGAGTAAACATGTTGTTGTTGTTGTTGTTCCAGGTACGCCATCACCGTTTGGTATTTTGATGCAGAGGAGCGAGCCGAGGCCAAGAGACGCTTCAGGGACCTAACAGGTACAAGTACACATACTGTGTTTAACAGGTACAAGTACACATACTGTGTTTAACAGGTACAAGTACACATACTGTGTTTAACAGGTACAAGTACACATACTGTGTTTAACAGGTACAAGTACACATACTGTGTTTAACAGGTACAAGTACACATACTGTGTTTAACAGGTACAAGTACACATACTGTGTTTAACAGGTACAAGTACACGTACTGTGTTTAACAGGTACAAGTACACGTACTGTGTTTAAAATGTCAAAGTACTTCATGAATTACTGTTTAATGCAATTTTTGCCAAACTAACTGAACTTTTTTATTATATACTACTACTAATATTAATATTTATATTCTGACATTTTTTAACAAGAAAAAAATACTATACTATGTTTCTATGTTTTATATGATTTTTTAAATATTTTTGTTTTTTATATTTTACATGTATTTTTATTTATTATGTTTCATCTGGTTAAAAAACTTTTTTTTTGTAAATGTTTTTTAGATTTCATATTTTAGATGTTTTTTTATTGGATTTATTTATTATGTTCAACATGTGTTTTATTATGATTAATTTTATTTTTTAAACTTTTTTATTTTTATTTTTTTATTACACTTAGCTGGACTTTCTAGAGAAAAAGTTTGTTCTTCTGTAGTTTCTCTCCAGTGTTCCTGACACTTGTGAGCTGAACGTTTTCCTGAGCTGAACGTTTTCCTGAGCTGAACGTTTTCTTGAGCTGAACGTTTTCCTGAGCTGAACGTTTCCTCGTCCTGTTGCAGCTTCGTCTCTGCAGACGCCGTCGGCTGCTGATGACATCACTTCACTCTGAAGCTTCAAGAGAGAAGCTGAAAGAAAATGAGGAAACAAGAAGAAGAAGAATTTTACAAAACGTGCATCCTGTCAGCTGATGATCATGTGACCTGCAGCCATTTTACATTGTGTGTGTGTGTGTGTGTGTGTGTGTGTGTGTGTGTGTGTGTGTGTGTGTGTGTGTGTGTGTGTGTGTGTGTGTGTGTGTGTGTGTGTGTGGTGCTTTCTGCTCAGAACAGCTGACTGCACCTTTAAGCTCCGCCTCCAGCTCACAGAAGAGCTGACCAACAGTTTAACGTTTACAGATTAAGATTACAGTTTTAAACACGACGGCTCTTTATGTTCCTGAATAATCTTAAAAATATTGTGTGTGTGTTTTTGTGTGTGTGTGTCTCCATAGTCTGAATGCAAACAGTCGTGATATTTACAGAATAAACCTTTTATTTTTAATGAATGAAACTTACAATAAAATTATACACTGATCTTCTGGATTGTGCCATTTTTCTTTTAAATAAATAATCTGAATCTGGGGATGGATATTTTGGTCCTGAGTCAAATGCTTTGGTTTCGTCCTGCGGTGAGGAGAAGACGGGTGGAGTTAATAACACAGACCTTTAAAATAAATAAAAAAACATGCTTTGACTAAAGAAAAGAGAATTTAAAGGAAGTTACAAACACAATAAACGTTTCTTCCCATGTAAATGACTCTGGAGATTAAGCTCCGCCCACCTGGGGCCTCAGGTTGAATAAAACAAACAGACATTAACATTATTTTCACTGAGTTTCACAATAAAAAGCTAATTTCTTTGAGTTTCATTAAATCTTTGGGCAATGAAAATGTGAAACAGTCATAATTGAAATCTCTTGTATTTTGCATTGAAAGATGAGTCATACATGTACACGTACAGTATAAATACATCAAGTATTTTTGAGTTAATAGCTTAAAAAGAATTGCAAATACTTTTAAAACAAACAGTAAAATCGATTCTGCAGAAATAAATGAAACATAAAATGCCCCTTGTGTAAAAAATAAAAACACAACATGTTTTGAAGTCAACAATCTCTTAAAGATGAGACACAAACACTAAAGACTTCCAGAAGGAGTAAAATGATTTCTATATAAATGATGTCGCTTCATAAGAATAATAATAATAATAATAATAATAATAATAATAATAATAAAGTGAACCTGCAGTCCCGCGTCAGGCCGCTGGGTGTCGCTGCTGCTCCACCGGCGCGTGAAGGCGCGTCCTCGTCTCTGAGGGAAGAAGATCAGCGTCAGGTGAAGATAATCCAGCTCCGTGTTTTAATACAGGCGTCTGACATATTAAAACTTCTCCTCCGTGACCCGGAAGTGCTCACTTCCTGCTTCTCCGGACCCGCGAGCTCAAGAAGGAGAAGTTTAGAGGTCAAAATGTTCCTGAAACAGAGGAACAAACACAACAGCTACTTAAAAAAGACAACATGTTGTAAGATAAACTCTGCAGTATTTTAGCGTCTTTACAAAACGATGACGTCACCTTTTCAGTCGCGAGGTGAGCGGGGAAGCGAACACGTGACGGCCAAAGAACGTGAGGAAGAAAGTCTTCTATACGGTACAATAGACTTCTATACAACCAGAGGAGTCGCCCCCTGGTGGTCAGGAGAGAGAATGCAGCTTCAACACATGAAGCATAGACTTCTATACAACCAGAGGAGTCGCCCCCTGGTGGTCAGGAGAGAGAATGCAGCTTCAACACATGAAGCATAGACTTCTATACAACCAGAGGAGTCGCCCCCTGGTGGTCAGGAGAGAGAATGCAGCTTTAACACATGAAGCATAGACTTCTATACAACCAGAGGAGTCGCCCCCTGGTGGTCAGGAGAGAGAATGCAGCTTTAACACATGAAGCATAGACTTCTATACAACCAGAGGAGTCGCCCCCTGGTGGTCAGGAGAGAGAATGCAGCTTTAACACATGAAGCATAGACTTCACTCTTGAACACTTGATCATGAAGACTAAAGGAGTTAAATCAAGTCATGAAGTGTGTATCTATCCGCCTCTCTGTCCTCTTCCTCTTACTTTTATTACCTTCCTCCCCCCTCCTCCTCCTCCTCCTCTTCCTCCTCCTCGCAGTAATAAGAGCAGAGAGGTCAGTCAGTCGACCCTCTGAGGCCGACCAGCCAACTTTAAATATTTCACACTATTTTAAATGAGCGCACATGAATCATAGATCACAGGCAGCGCTGCTCTGTGTGTGTGTGTGTGTGTGTGTGTGTGTGTGTGTGTGTGTGTGTGTGTGTGTGTGTGTGTGTGAGCTCGGACCTGAAGCTCCTTCTAATAACCTCTGGCTGTCCGTCTCGGTGAGGAGGTCTGATGTGGAATTTAGATCCGGCAGCGCGTCGTCCACCGGCGGCGTAACGAGCGTCTTTCATCCTCGGCGTGATGGACGGGTGATGAAACAAAGCGCTGGAGATGAAAACTAATAGGGTGTTTCTTTTTTCATCTGCGGGGGCTGATCTCCCTAATTCCCAACATGCATCAGGAGTCAAAGCATCACCAAAAAAAAAAAAGAAAAATCTAGTACGAGTGTTTTGAGAGACACGATGTGACGTTTAGGTTCCTGAAGAAGAAGAAAATGTGTTTCTGTGAAGATCCTTCAGGGAGCCGCTCTGCGCTGCTGAAAGCACCATTTACACATTATTATATTCATCAATGACCAGCCGGCCTCCGTGTTGCATTGTGGGATAATAGAGAAGTCATTCTGAGTAGATCTGAGGATGCATCAGTGGAGCTGCAAGATTTATCCATTTAAGAGATTAAAACAATCTGATTTTCTTTTCCTCAATCTTAGTTTTTACTCATGAAATACTTCTACATCTTTACGCCTTTGTTTAAAGCTGCATTCTCTCTCCTGACCACCAGGGGGCGACTCCTCTGGTTGTATAGAAGTCTATGCTTCATGTGTTAAAGCTGCATTCTCTCTCCTGACCACCAGGGGGCGACTCCTCTGGTTGTATAGAAGTCTATGCTTCATGTGTTAAAGCTGCATTCTCTCTCCTGACCACCAGGGGGCGACTCCTCTGGTTGTATAGAAGTCGCGCCGCGCCGCCCAGCAGAACAAAGTGAGATGGACCAGTAAACCAGTGAAGGACCATGTGACCCGGTGATGCAGCTCTCTGATTGGCCGTCTGGAGGTCTGAAGGTTTCATGGCCAGACGGGAACTTTCGTTTCTTTCTTTTTTATATATTTTTTCTTCATATCGCCTCGGGGGGCTTCCTCTGATCCTCCTACTAAACGCTGAGAGGAAGGTCAAGGAGACGGAGTGCAAAGAAAAAAAGCATGATTTATTTATCTATATGAATTCTAATATCTCTTTTTTGTAATAAATATGAATTAATCTCCAATTTTTGTTGATAAAATGCAGCAGAATCTTCTGAACAGGAACCAGAAAACAAGCAGAGCCCTTCAGAATAAAAGTAGATATTATTTTTGTCTCGAGGGGTCAAACAGGAGAAATGATGCAATCCGGTAACAAATTCGAGAGAAATTTTTATTATGAATATGGCACCTGTAAGATGGTGAAAACCGGGTTACAGAAAGACAACCATGTGCGTGGCACGATCCTCTGAGCGGATGAGAACCTAGTAAACTTATAAAAGAACAACTGCTATAAAAAATGAAGTATGTACATTTTTCGGATTTGCAGCATTATTCATGGAAAAAATGAACTCAAAAAATAATTTCCGAAAATAATAATAATTATAATAATAATAATAAAAAATAAGCCAGGCACTCAAAGTTAGCATCAGTTAGTCATGTGTTTTTTTTTTTCAAAACAAAAAAATAGAAATGTACCATAGTTTTCTCTTTTTTAATATTTTAATTTGTTTGTATTTAGAATTTTATAACACTGTTAACATTGATAATAAGAGATTCCCTCTCTCCCCCGTATTTCAGCTACTTGGCACCAAGTTCCTCATAAAAGAATCTGTATAATTGTACAAGAAATAGTTAAAAACACAGAGACACAGTTTCTTCACAGGTAAAATGAAGTGATTTTTCAATATTTGTAATTCTTAAACACTATGAATTTTGACAGCAGCTGTGATTAAGGGTTTTTCACGTTTTTAAAATCACCAGCAAAAGTTTTCATTTTTCGACATAAAACACAGAAAAAACATTGAAACAGCTCGGACCGGCTGTTTGGTTTTTGTTACATGTGGGTGTATTTCCTGGTTTCGTCTGAGTAATGTGCCCCGCCCCCAAAAACCCTAACCACGCCCATTTTCTGCCATTCGTTTGTGCCCCGCCCCCTGTTTACCCCAAGCCCCGCCCCCTGTTCACGCAAAAAAAGTAGAAAAACACTCAAATCCAGAGACAAAATGCTCCTGAAAACGACTGAATTTAACATTCGGAACGCAAAGAAATAAATAAATAAACCCCTTTGCTTGAAATTTCATAAACATGTTTCGCGTTTTTTTTTCTTCCCGCAGTTGATTTGAACATTTCTCCGTCGCAGTAACGAGACATTGATTCCTCACAGAAAAGCACAGACGCTAACAGATTGTTGTTTTTCCTGATGTGAAGGGGAGATTAGAGGCGATTAGAGACTTTATTCTTCCTCCGTCGGGTTCCTCCCCCGTTTGGGCTCCACACACTTCAAAATAAATAAATAAATAAAACACTGGACCCCGAAAAAAAGCAAAAAAAAAAAAGAGGGAATCGATCTTGTGAAACTCATCAGACGAACTCACTAAACATGCAGTTCAGTTTTTTTTCTCCAAAACACCTATAAAAATAGATTTATAGTGCGAAATATTTTTTTCTTCTTTTAATTTCTTTAGAAATCTTTAAAATCATTTTTTTTGTCCTGAAATAGTGATTTTTTTTTTGTATTTTTCTCCCCCCTTGAACCACTCGTGTAACAGGAAGTCAACAAGTTTTCGGTGGGAACCAATGAAATACACCCAATGCACACAGGAAGCCCCAAGGGACTCTGGGAAATGTTTCACAACTGAGGCTTTTATGGTTTCTTTTCTTCCAGGACTACAATCTAAAAATGCTACTTTAGGCTTTTTCCTCATCGTAATTTGAATTACACGTGTAAAATATGTATTAGTCGTTAAATACTTTGTACGCGAGAGCTGGAAACTGCGTTTCCCAGAATTCCTTAGCGGCGATAAACATGGCTCCATAAACCTTTGAGCTAGTTAAAGAATCTTTTTCATCTCTGAGAGAAAAGGACAGCAAGATAAAGAGGTTTGTATAAGACTACACAACAGCAAAAAGCAATAGCAGAGAGAGAGAAAGAGAGAGAAGGATTAGAAAACCCCGCCCCCTTTCCAAAAAAACAAACAAAAACAAAACAAAAAAGAGGTTTTACAAAGACAAAAAGGAAGCAGCGGGGAAAAAAATGGTGGACTCTACAAATTTTGTTTTTCAGTTTTTTTTGCAAAGGCCACCGAAACACGAAATTCCACGAACCTTCCACTGGTTTCACTAAAGACTGCAGATAGAAGGGAGGCGGAGAAAGAGGCGGGGCCGCGGAGGCGGGAGACTCCGCCCCCTTTGTATGAGCCCCCGCTAAGCCCCGCCCCCTCCCATCCCCCTCCACACACTAGAGAGCACAGAGAAGACAAAGGACAAAAACAGCTACAGTAGCTCAGTATATACTGCATATAGTCAACACACACAGAGAGAAGTCGCCATGAAAGACTCTTTGACAGCAGGTGACACTAAACACATCGGCAACACGGTTTTACGGCGTAATCACACTGGGTAATAAGGGATGGCGGCATGGCGAAGACGGGGCTGCCAACTTCAAAAACATGGATGACGTGACAGTTTTTTTTTATTTTTTTTTTACCGTTTTAATTATTACTTATTTGTCCTCTTTTTTTGAACCAAAAACGCAGAAGAGAGAAAGAAAATAAAAGTACAAATGAACGAGAATCACAGTGCTTTTAAAACACTAAAGTTGTGAGATTTTTTTTTTTTTTGGCAACGTGAGGCTGTGGGGGGAGAAAAAACACACAACGGAAAGAACGACGACAAAGACGACATTGTTTAAAAAGGAATGTGAATTTTTTTCTCTTCCTCAAAAAAGTTTTTTTTTTCTCGTAGTTATTGATTTTTGATTGTTTGATAGATTGATTGAAAAATGCATGTCTTTATTACAATCTCCTTGTTGATATGTGTGTTTCTTTTTATTTGTTTTTTTATCACAGGGTCCGGCGATGAGATGGAAGAGAGTGGATTGTTCTTGTGGAGGTGATTCTGGTTTAGGAAGAAGAAGAGGAGGAGGAGGAGGAAAGACGAAGAATAGTTGTAGTACATAAAACTAAACAATCAAACAGGAGCCGGTCGAGGTTTTCAACATTCATTTTTCAAGTTAGCGTCACTAGCGTATTAGCCTCAGTCTCACTGAGAATTAAAAGTGATTAAAGTTAGAAAATACATAGAAATAAACAAAAACGAAGCCTTTTTCAAATTCAACCAATCACCTTGCGGGGCCGGCGTGGAAGCCCCGCCCCCTCCCTCCGAGACCCAATCTGATTGGGCGTCGTCTTCAGACAAAAACAAAAAGAGGAGGGACATGACGGAGATGCTCGTTTAGAGGTCCTAAGGTTCTTGCTGTGTTTCTGACTTTCCTGAAGGTCAGAAGATTAAAACAAAAAATATATATATATTTATAACGTTTTAAAGTTGTTTTCCCCCTCCAAAAACAAACAAACAAAACAAAAAAAAACACCCACGATCAGTCTGTCAACGAGGGTTCGCTTACAGCACCCGCATCAGCCAGCTGAGTCAGGGTCACTGGTCGGTCGGTAGCACCATGAATCTGTAGGACGACGGGAGGAAATGTAGACGGAGAGAGAGAAAGAAAGAGAGAGAAAGAGAGAGAGAGAGAGGCGTTTTGAGATGGGAGGAGATGGAGAGGAGGTTATGTCTGGTGCAAGACCTGTAGGTAAAGTCCTGGGATAAAAGAGGAAGTAGTAACATTCGATAACTCACAGGTCGTTACCCGGCTGAAATTGCTTCTTTTTTTGTTTGTTTGTTTGTTTGTTTGTCTTCTTAATGCTTTTGATTCGTACGTTAAATCTGAGCTAGAATATTTTATAAAAAAAAGAAGGAAATGAGAGAAGGAAACAGCGTTAATTCTCTAAACTATTCCCTCGATCGAGAAGCGTCCTCAACACAAACAAAAAACACCTTTTTTCAAAAGATTATCTCGGAGAGCTTCTTCTTCCTCTCAGGTTTTTAAAAACGTCCTTTTCCACAGAGCCTTGATCACATCAAGAGACAGGTGGAGAAGTGCCCGCATAGAGTTTATTTTATCTTCTTCTGTCCGTTACAAATCCCTGTTACCGTCCTCCTTTAAATACGCACAGTCGGCATCTTCGCGAAGACGCGACTGAAACAAAACGAAAACAAAATAATACAAATTATTCCCGTCCGGCTCCGGCGGAGTCCTTTCAGCAATATGAATTCTCTGTAGGCAAAAAGAAAAAAAAAAGGAGTTCTTTACAATAAAGAATAAGTTTTTTTTTGTTGTCGTTCATTTGTTCGAGAGAAAGAGGAACGAAAACACGTTGCTGATCGCAAGAAAGAGAGAGAGAGACTGAGGAAGGAAGGAAGGAAGGAAGGGAGGAAGGAGGAGAGGATGAGAGAAAACAGATAGAAAAGGTCGGGGACATGTTTGAGGGTCATTCATGTCTATTACACAAGCTCAGTTGCTCAGATTCAAAGTGCTGGAGTACATTTGTCATCCGTTTCCTGTCCTTTCCCCGTCTCGGAAACACAGTGCCGTGTTGATAAAAGATAGCGAGTAAGAGAGTCTTTCTTTTCAGTCCCTTTACTCGTGAGTAGTCTTTTTTTTTTTTCTTCTTCTTCTTCGATTCCAGAAACACAGTATCGCGGTCTCGAAAGCGGGCGTCGCGTTAGTCCTCCTTCCTCTCCAGACTGCTCTGCGTGGCGTGGATCCCGTTGCCGTACACGGGGAACGGCAGCGTGGAGAAGAGTCCCTCCGCCGTGGTGAAGACGTTGGCCGCCGTCGGCATCTGGCCCCCGACGAGGCCCCCGTTGCCTCCCATGGTCGCCGGGGATCCGATGAACGGGCTTCCGCCGCCGCCGCCTCCGCCTCCCCCGCCGCCGCCACCCCCGCCGCCCGCCGCCGCCGCGGCCGCCGACATGTTGAGCCGGTGCACGTGGTGGTACAGCATCTCCATGGGCGTCTTGGGGTCCAGGCCGAAGCCCGAGCCGTCGACGAAGTTCATGGCGGCGTTGGGGAGGAGGTTGCCCTGCGCCATGGCGAGGGTGACGTCCGCCGGCGCGTACCTGATGGTGCCGGTGGTGTAGACCCGCGGGGGCGCCGTCGTGGCGGCGGCGGTGGAGGAGGCCAGGGTCCCCGCGACCCGGTGGACCAGCGGGAGCACCACGTTGCCGGCCTGCAGGCGCTGCAGCGCCTCGAGCTCGCCGGAGTACAGCAGCGACGAGGACGAGGTTGACGAGGAGGAGGACGAGGAGGAGGACGAGGAAGAGGTGGAGGCGGTGGTGGGGGTGCCTTGCTGCTTGTCCCGCGGCGAGGCGGAGAGCGGAGGCGACAGGGGGTCCGCCGAGGAGCCGCCGGAGGGGGCCGCCAAACCGCCGGCGCTGGACGCCGAAGACGGGGCGGAGCTTCCGTTGTAAGGAGGCTTCCTCGCTCCGCCGCCGCCGCCATCGGTTCCTGGAGGCGTGAGGACGGAGTCGGGGATGCCGACCTGCAGACCGCCGCCTCCCTGCGGGGACGGGAAGTTCTCGTGGCTCCCCGGGGCGGCCGGCGGCAGCGGCGGCGGCGGCGGCTTGGAGGTCATGCTGTACGGGGACTCGTTCCTGGAGATCTCCCTGTTGGGCGGGAAGTTCCAGATGCTGCTGTCGTTGTCGAAGTTGATCGGCTCCGACATCTCCGTCTTGATCTTCAGGACCGAGGACGACGACGGCGCCGCCGACCCGACGCAGTTCGGGGAGCCGGCGGAGCCGAGGAGGCGGGAGGAGGAGGAGGAGTTGGTGGGCGTGGCCCGCGAGGGGTCGCCCAGCGTCGTGGCGGCGTCTCCCATGGCGGCGGCGGCGGCGGGGCTGTGCTCGGTGGGCGAGGAGAGGCGGAGCCTCTTGCTACGGGATCCGTCCCACTTCTGCACTTTCCTCCTCTTCCGCCTCTTCAGGAGTTTGGCGTCGGCGCTGTCGCAGTCTTGCGCGCCTTCGTCCTCTTCCTCCTCCTCCTCCTCCTCCTCCTCTTCGTCGTCCTCCTCCTCTTCCTCCTCCGATGAAGAAGTCTGTGAGTTGTGCAGATGGACTTCTTCTCCCTCCCCGTAGTGCTCCACCTTAATATGAAGCCCGCCCAGATTGCTCAGTCCCAGTGCGCCTAACCCTCCGAGTCCTGCTAACCTCCCAAGCCTTCCTCCTCCTCCATCTCCTCCTCCTCCTCCTCCTCCACCTCCTCCTCTGACCTCCTCCGGTTCCTCCCCCTCTCCGTCCGAGGCTTCCAGACTGTCGTCGCTCTCCTGGCTCTCGGGGTTACTCGAGCTGTCTCCTTCCTCCTGGCGCTTCATTTCCTGTTCGGAGGAGCAATGCGGTTGGCCGGGTTGCTGCTGCCGCTTGCTGTCCGTCTCCGGGTCCTCGCGCTCTGATTGGTGGCTCGGCTTCCCCTCGGACTTCTCGTTGTCTGTCGAGGAGAAAGATGTACGTTGGTTCAAAACCCTGGATTCAGATGTACCTTCATTCTAAACCATGGATTCAGATATATAAGTTGGTATAAAACCCTTAGAAACAGATATACATTGGTTCAAAATCCTTAAATTAAAATATATCTTGGTTCTAAACCCTTAGATTCAAATATATGTTGGTTCTAAACCCATGGACGCAAATATATGTTGGTTCCAAACTCTGGATTCAGATATACAAGTTGGTTAAAAACTCTGCAATCAGCTCAATAAGTTGGTTAAAAACCTTGTACATTGGTTCCAAACCCTAGACTCAGATATATGTCTTTATAAAACCCTTAGAATCAGATATACGTTGGTTCAAAACCCTTAAATTCAAATATATGTTAGTTCTAAACCCTGGATTCAGATATATAAGTTGGTTAAAAACCTTGGATTCAGATGTACTTTGGTTCCAAACCCTGCACCCGCATATAAGTCTGTTCAAAATCTTTAGAATCAGATATACGTTGGTTCAAAACCCTTAGATTCAGATGTATAAATTGGTTTAAAACCTTGGATTAAGATGTACATTGGTTCAAAACCCTTAGATTCAGCATATTTTTAAAAAAAAAAGGTATATTTGTGGCATCAGACGAAAGGATGGATTCAGTTTGTGTGTTTGAGTCCCGCGCAGCGACTCTCAATTTTCCCCGACAGGGTTTTCCATGTGTTGCGTTGTGTTGTGTCTGCGCAGATGTGTGTTCAGTATCTGTAGCTGCTGCTGTTCTGGCATCTTGGCTCTGTCCAGCCCATTACACACACACACACGCACACACACACACACACACGCACACACACACACACACGTGCACACTTCACACCCTGCCAGCACACACTGAGGGCAGCGCTGCCCAGCTGGCAGCGCTCTGGCTCCCTCCTGGCACCTGAAATGTCGACTCAATTGCTCCGTCTGGGGGGGAAACCTCGCATCTCCATTAAAGTGCGCTTTCCAAAGCCCGAACAGATTTATTCTCAGGTTGGAATGAAATAAAAAGCGGACCTTGAGTCTTAAACGTCTCCCAGAGAGAGATTTGGTTGTTTTTTCTTCTTTTTAAAACACTGGAGAGGAAACCTGAAATTAGGATTCAGAACCCAGTGGTTTTTATAGTTTTAATAGTTTAAATGAGCGGAGATCAAACAGAGATCATTGGTCTCCACTGGACATTTGGCTTTTATACCTTTTGCACTAAAGAACGTGCAGTCATCTGCATAGAGGCGGACATTTAGGAAAGGAGGTGAAGGATGAAGAGAAGCGACAGCTGGAGGTTGGGTTCCTTCCAAGATATTTATATATTTAAATTATAAATTCATGGATTGTGCCCATTGTTGAACCCAATGTTCCCCCAGTTTACTGAATGTTCTCAAGATGAAAACAGGCTTAACAACAACTAAAATGTCATTTGATTATTTTATAATTTGGATTTTTGGATTTAGAAGAGCTTGAAAAGCACCAAGCCGGCAGGGAGTGTCTACTTAAAGGTGCCACCGAGTTGCATTCTGGGAAGTCTTATATCTCTTTGCTCCTATTTTTTTAAAATTTAAAATACATCCTTTATATTATAGAGTTGTCTCTATGAAACAATAAGATAATTGCTCTGTGATCCTGGTCTTAAAGCGCATTGAAACTTTACCAGGTACTTTTATTGCCTAAACTAAGTAAACCTACGTTGGAACTTTATTTTGAAAAGACAGTGAATGCACGTGACGAGCAAAAAAACTCATGATTTGGGATAAAAAACAACACAAATGTATAAAAGTTTAAGGTTAAAAAGGTTTCCCAGAACATCTGGAAACTACCTGCAGGAAATAACAAACTTTGTTGGGGACTACTTTCAGCGGCGGATTAATCCACACGTGGCGCTCCAGTGAGCATTTGGAGCAGGAGGACGGTGTGTGTGTGTGTGTGTGTGTGTGTGTGTGTGTGTGTGTGTGTGTGTGTGTGTGAGTCGAAACTTTTAATCTTTTTTTAATTTTATGTTAATGTCATCGGTCTGATGTTGCATAAAAATACAAAATAAAACAAGGAAGCCTTCAGCGTGTTGGCACCGCGTCCTCTCTGGCTCGCCGCAGATTGCATCCTAACAGCACAAAGGTCAAAGGTCAGATTTTCTCATTTTAGAAATATGTCCAGCCCGAGCACCTCGGGCCGGTCGCAGCGAGCCCGGCTGAGTCGCCGCCTCCCGGCGAGCAGCT
>NW_027176207.1:21767134-21797134 GCF_023055335.1 Clinocottus analis | reverse complement strand
TATATATATATATATATATATATATATATATATATATATATATATATATATATATATATATATATATATTTAAAGTATACTTTGAAATAAATAATACAAAACACTTGACTTCAAATTGCAGCTTCAAACTGTGAACAACAAGTTTACAGTTTACTTAAATAAATCTACATGAATACAAAACACACACACGCACACACACACACACACGCACACACACACACACACACACACACACACACACACACACACACACGCAGCTTCTGGACCACCTGTGAGTAGTATATTAGTGGTACACGCGTGCGTGCAAATGTACCAGTTATA
Source organism: Clinocottus analis (assembly GCF_023055335.1). Taxonomy (NCBI): domain Eukaryota; kingdom Metazoa; phylum Chordata; class Actinopteri; order Perciformes; family Cottidae; genus Clinocottus; species Clinocottus analis. The sequence continues at coordinate 21,796,813 of NW_027176207.1, read as the reverse complement.
TACTACTCACTGCATCATTAATATCAACTAGGTGAGAGAGAAAGAGAGAAAGAAAAAAAAGGAGGGGAGGGAGAGAGAGAAGGAGAGAGGGAAGAAGGGAAAAGGAGAAATGAAGGAAGAAAGAAGGAGAGAGAGAGGGAGAGAAGAAGAGGGAGAGAGTTATAGATATGAAGGGAGAGAGGGAGAGAGAAAGGGAGGAAGAAGGCGAGAGGGAGAGAGAAAAAGGGAGAGAGAGTATCATCTTTTTCCTGAACGCTCCCTCCTCTTAGAGGATATTCATTCTGAAAGAGGGATGAAGGAGGGATGAAGGAGGGATGAAGGAGGGATGAAGGTGCCGCATTAGACTCCGCTCGACTAAAACAAGTCATTTAAACGCCGGCTGCCGGCTCGCCTCCCTGACCTCCATCCTCACGGAGACGAATAATCTTCCTCCATATTTCACTTCCATTCTTTTTTTCCCTCTCTCTCTCCGTGTTTTACACATTCTAACCCTTCCTCTCCTCCTCCTCCACACCTCCATCACCTCCTCCCTCCTCGTTCCGTCTGACCCCGCCGGGCCGCCGTAGAGTCACTTCCTGATTGCCACTCTGGATGTTCAGAGCTCGGGAACTTTTGAGGGAGGTAATTGAAAAAGTTTCTTTAGTTTTTTCCCGGTGAGCTGTGTGACACGTTCAGGTGTCACGGCGGCGTGTCAGCGGGCGCGGCCAGGACTTCTGAACGCAGGTAAAACTTAAATTATGGAGAAAGAGCTGAACCAAGATGTCCCAAAAGAATGGCAATAAAACAAAACACTGGGGTGTTACGAAGGAGTCAGTCAGAAAAACTGTTGTTCGGTTCAAAAATGGAAAAAGTACTTTTTTTATGACAAAACTTTGTCTGAATGTTGCATGCTGGGATTTAAAAAGCCCGTCTGCTTCCGCTCAAGCCAACAGTTGTGAAAAAAAAGGAAAAAGACGTGAAAAAAAACATAAACGCTTCGGCGGTTTTGTGATTTTTCAGGTACTAATACTATCATGCCTGTATATTTTTAGATTTTTGAATTAAAAGGACTTTTTTTTTTTTGAGCAAATTTTTTTTTGGAACAATTTTTTTTTGGAGCATTTTTTTAGAGGAATTTTTATGGAGCAAATTTTTTTTTTGGAGCAATTTTTTTTTTTTTTTTTAGCAAAATCTTTTTTTTTTTGGAGCATTTCTTTTTCGGCCAATTTTTATGGACCAAATTTTTTCAAATTTTTTTTTTTTTGGAGCAAAATTTTTTTTTTGGAGCAAAAATTTTTTGGGGAGCAATTTTTTTTGGGAGCATTTTTTTTAGAGTAATTTTTATGGAGCAAATTTATTTTTTTTGAGCAAATTTATTTTTTGGGAGCAATTTTTTTTTGGAGCATTTTTTTTTTGGAGCATTTTTTTAGATCTATTTTTATGGAGCAAATTTTTTTTTGGAGCAAATTTTTTTTTTTTTTTTTGAGCAAAATCTTTTTTTTTTTTGAGCATTTCTTTTTCGGCCAATTTTTATGGACCAAATTTTTTCAAATTTTTTTTTTTTTTGGAGCAAAATTTTTTTTTTGGAGCAAAAATTTTTTTGGGAGCAATTTTTTTAGAGTAATTTTTATGGAGCAAATTTATTTTTTTTGAGCAAATTAATTTTTTGGGAGCAATTTTTTTTTTGAGCATTTTTTTTTTAGAGTATTTTTTATGGAGCAATTTTTTTTTTTCGAGCAAATTTTTTTTTTTTTTGAGCAAATTTTTTTTGGAGCATTTTTTTTTCGGCCAATTTTTATGGACCAAATTTTTTTCTTGGAGCAAATTTTTTTTTTTTTGAGCAAATTTCTTTTTTTTTTTTGAGCAAATTCTTTGGAATTGAGAGAAAAGAGTTTTCATATAATTTACTTACAAACAAGAAATTTGCTCCGATAAAAAATATCTACCTCCATAGACACGCCCGTAGCTTTACGGAGATCCGACTTTGTAATGAGTATTGATTAAGAATGTAGTGAAACCTCACGGTCCGCCGTAGAAGTTGAGTTCATGTAATCTCATAAACTTGGAGGCCAAAAGGCCTCGAAAGGGTTTTTGTAAACTGTTCGGATGAAATAACAACAAAGAACATTTACACATTGACTTGACGTCAGTGTGAGCGCCGCACAGCGGCAACAGCAACATTTTAAAGCAACAACACGGCCACATCGCTCACGGCATCCGGCCGTAATCAGCCGCGGCGTTTGATCACGTCGGGGTCGCCTCGTCCTCGCCGCGCGGTTGTTATTATTTGGCGTTCCGCCTAAACGCCTCCGACGCGGCTCTGACCCGCCTCCTCGGCTTTTACCGCCACTAAAGATCCAACTGCAGGAGCGAGCAGCAAATCATCCAGACAGCCACTAAAGGGACCACCCCACCCCCGAGTGTGTGTGTGTGTGTGTGTGTGTGTGTGTGTGTGTGTGTGTGTGTGTGTGTGTGTGAGGCACTGTGCATTACGCCTCCTGACAAGGGCAATAATAAGATCTTAGCGTTTGCTCTTGTGAGGAAACTTTTTTCACAGATGCAGGAGAGGGAAGATCCCGCGAGCCGCCGCTGACTTTCAAAGTAAAATGACGGACACGTCGCCGCTGCAGGAGGCGGGGCTTAATGAACGGCTCGGACCAACACGGGACTTTCACCCTGGAGACAGCGTTCGTGTCCCGCGTGGAACCAAAACTCCTCGTTGTCTTATTTTAACTCGAGCGATAAAATAACATTCACATTTTGACTCATTTCTCTTTGTTTTATTTTGCAGGATTCGATGTATTTTCCAACATGTCGGATTCAGATGTTTGGTTTTAAAATGAGATCCAAAGAATCCGATCAGTTTGGCCTTTGACCCTGAATGATGAACCCTGCGGTACTCACAGTCCAGGTGACACTCTCGGATGCCCTCCACGTCCTCAGCGTGGATGAAGTGGTACACCCTCTTGCCCACGATGTCGGCCGGCGTCAGGTCCATGTAGTCGCTGATCCTGCAAGAGGACGGAGAGAAGTGAGGAACAGGAGATCTTCAAACAATTCATGAACTAGTGGGAGGGTGGACAGAGAGTCTCTGTGTCTGTGGTCGTGATGGTTGTGATGGTTGTGATGGTCATGATGGTTGTGATGGTTGTGATGGTTGTGATGGTCGTGATGGTTGTGATGGTCGTGATGGTCGTGATGGTCGTGATGGTTGTGATGGTTGTGATGGTCGTGATGGTCGTGATGGTCGTGATGGTCGTGATGGTCGTGATGGTTGTGATGGTTTCCCTCCCGATGACAGGGTTCATACACATTCTGACCAATGCACTTTCACGACTTTAAACCACATTTTCATGATTTCAAACCCATTTTCATGGCTTTTAACCACATTTGTATGACTTTTAGCTACATTTTTATGATTTTTAACCAAATTTCCATGACTTTAAACTAATTTCCATGACTTTTCACAACATTTCCATGGCTTTAAACCACATTCTCAATAACTTAAAACACATTTTTATGACTTTTAATCAAATTTTCATGATTTTTAACCACATTTTCATGACTTTTAACCACATTTTTATGACTTTTAACCAAACTTTTATGACTTTAAACCAAATGTTCATGAGCAAACATTGTGTGAAATATGTGTGTAAACAGTAAAAAGTGATAAAATGTAGTATTTAAACTAACAATGAGGATTCAAAGCATACAGTAAACCTTAAATGACTCAAATGAATGAGAGACAATAGTTTGATTAAAAGAATAAACATTTATATAGATGCCCTTTTTTCAGCGTCTTTCTTCTAGAAGCATATTAATTATTGTCCGGGTGATTTTCACCTGACGTTAGTGATAGAAGGTAAAACATTTTGTTGTGTTTTAACATTGAAGGAGACTCACATGTCACAGGAACATGTGCACCAACGAACAAGCTCAAAGCTCCTTTATTTATATTTATAATCGTCTTTTATTGAAAATTCACCTAATTTTTCACCTGATTTTGAGCCTTTTTCACAGTCAATTCATGATACCTGCTTATTATCATATCAGAAGTCATATAGCGTAAAATAAAGGAGGAGTACTTCAACTTGTATTGTTGTATTTTAATACATTTTGATGAGAATAATAACATCAGTGTTCTCGGGTTAAAGACTGACGACGGAGCGACACGCCTGCAACAGGCGGAGGAAACGTTTAACTTCCCTCCGTCTACAGTTCAGCCACAAATTAAAAAGAGTGACGAAGAAGAAGAAGAAGAAGAAGAAGAAGAAGAAGAAGAAGAAGAAGAAGAAGAAGAAGAAGAAGAAGAAGAAGAAGAAGAATGAAAAGACGTCTGCCTCGTGTTCAGGTAACGGGAATCAGCTTCAAAAGGTTTCATTTGAACAACACGACGGAACAATTTCCACCCGGTGTCATTGTGATGTGGAGGAGGAAGAGGAGGAGGAGGAGGAGGAGGAGGAAGAGGGGTAATGTAATGTCTGGCAGGCAGATAACAGCACACTCTGTTCTTTAGAAACAGAAAGAAAAAAACATCCTCCCATTTTCTCATTCTCTTAGAAACTCATCCTTAAAATGGGGCTGTAATGGCGGCGGCGGCGAGATGCTTTCTGCCGCTCCGCGTTGAAAATCATCATCTGCCTCGCTTTGTGTCTCCTCACCGCCCACCACAAGGAGAAAAAAAGCAATCTGTCTACTATCATTTTTTTCCCCTCCTCACTCTCTTTTTATAATAAAACATGAAGTTTTTTTTTTTGTTGCCTGATATGAATCCATCCCCCCTCCCCTCTCCTCCCTCTTCCTCCCTCTTCCTCCCCTCTTCCTCCCCCCTCCCCCCTCCTCCTCCTCCGGTTAACTCCCGATGCCGATCTGCTTCATCTGGACGGATCCATCAGCGACACATTTCACTGTTAAACCAGGAGGATCGGGTCAGAGCGGCTCATGAATACGAAGCTTCAAGCGAAGGAAACGAGGAAATGTTCACTGGAAGAGGATTGGAAGAACTTAGTTTTTTTAAAAAGGTGGAAAAAGTTGAATACGCAAGTTTTTTCTTGAGGTTTTTACAATAAATATAAATATATTTATGTATTCGTTGATGATCTCTTGCAGTAAAAGTCTTTAAACACCAGAGTGTGACGTTAAAAAGCTTAAATACTCTAAATATACAACGGCAATTATATAAGTTTGCGACGCGTGAAAAAAGAAAAAAACTTTAAAGATTTCTGCAGAGAGAAGATCAATTATCAGGCGACAACCTCTGGTTGTATAGAAGTCTATGTTTCATGTGTTAGAGCTGCATTCTCTCTTCTGACCACCAGGGGGCGACTCCTCTGGTTGTATAGAAGTCTATGCTTCATGTGTTAAAGCTGCATTCTCTCTCCTGACCACCAGGGGGCGACTCCTCTGGTTGTATAGAAGTCTATGTTTCATGTGTTAAAGCTGCATTCTCTCTTCTGACCACCAGGGGGCGACTCCTCTGGTTGTATAGAAGTCTATGTTTCATGTGTTAAAGCTGCATTCTCTCTCCTGGCCACCAGGGGGCGACTCCTCTGGTTGTATAGAAGTCTATGCTTCATGTGTTAAAGCTGCATTCTCTCTCCTGACCACCAGAGGGCGACTCCTCTGGTTGTATAGAAGTCTATGCTTCATGTGTTAAAGCTGCATTCTCTCTCCTGACCACCAGGGGGCGACTCCTCTGGTTGTATAGAAGTCTATGCTTGATGTGTTAGAGCTGCATTCTCTCTCCTGACCACCAGGGGGCGACTCCTCTGGTTGTATAGAAGTCTCCGCTTCATGTATTTCAGCATTTCTCTCATGAAACTTCTTATAAAAGAGACGATTCTTCGGTCTCTTTCTATTTTCAACACAACAAACTTTGTACTTGTTGCTCCTCACGAGTATCTTCCATAAATAAAAACACGTGAACACATGAACAAGCAGACACACCCACCGGTTCTCGCAGTAGATGAACTTCAGGTCCATGTTGACTCGCGTGACGAACATCTGGCAGTCGATGCGCACCTCGTTGATGGTCGGCGGCGGCAGCGCGTGAGCCACCACCACCATGCCGATGATCTGCAGCGGCACCGAGCGGCTGTGCGTCAGAGTCATGCGGATGCGCAGGCGGCCCGTGACGTGGATCACCTGACAGGAAGAGAGCGAGCAGAGGGGGCGGGGTTTAGCGGAGGTGGACGGATTAACAGGAACAGGAAGAGAACCAACAGAAACATAAAAACAATGAAATCATCTCTGACTGTGTTTTAAATTCATATGAAGCCATTTTGTTCCATTCGTTTTACCCAGAATGCTTTGGGAGCCCACGTGTGTTTGAAAGTATCAAAATAACTTTGTTGTTTTGGGTCTTTGATGCTTTTGGACGTCATGTGATCGTCAGTTTGCTTTCATTAACCCTTTAAACTCTGAACTAGAAATGATCCATCAGTGAATTTATTTCTTTAAAAGGAGAGGAGAGAAGGAGAAGAGACAGGAAAGAAGGAGAGGAGGGGAAGAGAGAATGAGACAGAAGAGGTGGATAGGAGCAAAGGAGAGGAGAGTAGAAGAGAGGAGAGCGGGAGAGGAGAAAAAAGAGAGGAGACAGGAGGCAGGAAGGAGGAGAGGAGACAGGAGACAGGAAGGAGGAGAGGAGACAGGAGGCAGGAAGGAGTAGAGGAGGCAGGAAGGAGGAGAGGAGACAGGAAGGAGGAGAGGAGACAGGAAGGAGGAGAGGAGACAGGAGGCAGGAAGGAGGAGAGCAGGCAGGAAGGAGGAGAGGAGACAGGAGGCAGGAAGGAGGAGAGGAGGCAGGAAGGAGGAGAGGAGACAGGAGGCAGGAAGGAGGAGAGGAGACAGGAGGCAGGAAGGAGGAGAGGAGGCAGGAAGGAGGAGAGGAGACAGGAGGCAGGAAGGAGGAGAGGAGACAGGAAGGAGGAGAGGAGACAGGAGACAGGAAGGAGGAGAGGAGGCAGGAAGGAGGAGAGGAGACAGGAGACAGGAAGGAGGAGAGGAGACAGGAGGCAGGAAGGAGGAGAGGAGACAGGAGACAGGAAGGAGGAGAGGAGGCAGGAAGGAGGAGAGGAGACAGGAGGCAGGAAGGAGGAGAGGAGACAGGAGGCAGGAAGGAGGAGAGGAGGCAGGAAGGAGGAGAGGAGACAGGAGGCAGGAAGGAGGAGAGGAGCTCTGTCTCTCAGCTCCACGCTGCTCTGCAGGAAGGTGAAACTAAAGGTGAACTCAGGGGAACTTTCTTGGGGTACTTTGTATTTTTTGCTACCTGAACTGAAGCGAGGGATGAAGAGAAGGAGAGACAGGCGGAGGAGAAGAGAAACAAGAGGAGAGTGAAGGGTGTAATTATCCAGAGCTTTAAACTCTTTGAAGCTTCCACGGATCTGCGAGAAATGTTAATCAGCCGGCGCTCAGCGGGGAAATGTTTGTCTTTTAAACGCAGTTTCACTTTCTGTCTTTACAGCGAGCAAATAGGAGAGAGGGGGGAAGGGGGAGGAGGGAGGGGGAGGAGGGAGGGGGGAGAGGAAGTTAAGGTCTAGAGGTAGAAAGATGCTGCCTTGCTCAAGGGCACCTCTGCAGCTTCTTCCTCCTCCAGGTCTGTGCTGCTTTAAAACCACTAACTGTAACAATGTATTATATATGAATGTTTTTTGCGTGTGTGTGTGTGTGTGTGTGTGTGTGTGTGTGTCTGTGTGTGTCACTGAGTGCAAATGTGTGTAGTAATATATTCATGCGTGTGTATGAATATTTATGTGCATCTCTGCCTCCGCTGTGATTTGCATGTGATCTGAGTCTGCCAGGTGGAGCATGGTATACAACACACACACACACACAAACACGCACATGCACACACGCACATACACAAACACACACACACACACAGAGTGAGAATTAAAACAAATATGCTCTTTTTGTTGTTGTTGCTAAAACAACAAAATAAAAGCACTTCCTGTTTTTTTTCTTTCTCGGTTCAATCAGCGATAACTGTCTTGAATCAATCAGGTGATCGGGTCACATGACAGGTCACATGATCAATAGAAGAACGGATCAATGAATTCATCGTTCCGTCTTTGACAACATAGTTTCAGCAGCTTGAAGACTTTCTGTTACCCATAAAGCAAATCAAGAGTACACCATGACAACACACACACACACAATACACACACACACACACACACACACACACACACACACCTGGTACCTATTTGTCCACGGTAGGATTACAGATTTCCATATGGATCACTTCATTTGATGGAAGATAGTAAGACTATAAGCCAGTGGATGATAATATATTCTACTGTCTTCAAGGAGATCACACACACACACACACACACGCACACACACACACACACACACACACACACACACACACACACATGTTGGTCAGATCACATAATCCTGTCTTGCCAGGGTGTGAAGGAAGAGTCAGCAGGCTTAGCATGTTAACACTGATCCTCTGTCTGTGTGTGTGTGTGTGTGTGTGTGTGTGTGTGTGTGTGTGTGTGTGTGTGTGTGTGTGTGTGTGTGTGTGGTCACACTGCAGCTATATATTTACTTCCCTCGAGAGACACACACAGAAACACAACACCTGTGACAGTAAGCTAGCTCCAGGAAGCTAAAAACAGGAAGCTAGCGCCAGGAAGCTAAAGACAGGAAGCTAAAGACAGGAAGCTAGCTCCAGGAAGCTAAAGACAGGAAGCTAGCGCCAGGAAGCTAAAGACAGGAAGCTAAAGACAGGAAGCTAGCGACAGGAAGCTAGCGACAGGAAGCTAGAGACAGGAAGCTAGCGCCAGGAAGCGAGGCATCAGGAAGCTAGCGCCAGGAAGCGAGCGCCAGGAAGCTAGTGTCGGGCGACAGGAAGTGATGTCACCTTGAATCCTGAGGACTTGATGTGCACTCCTCTCTTCGTGAGCGTCGACTTCATCCTGATGAAGAAGTTTCGCTCCAGCAGGTTGTCAGGAGCCAGGATGCTGGGACTGCTGGACTCCACTGAGGACACACAAAGACACACAACGTCAGTCCCAAAAGTACACACACACACACACACATTCTTTACATGTATTTCCTGTATTTATAGAGAAAGGTCCAGACTCCACAACGAGGCCTAAGTGAAGACAGCAGTGTGACTTTAATCGGTGTTAAAACATAAAAACGTTGCCTCTGTCGAGCGGGAACCCGTCGGCCAATCACAGCCGCTGTCAAGCTGTCAATCATCTCAAAGCGGCCAATCAAACGGGGGGAGGAAATGTCAAAAACACATTGGAGACGAGACGGAGACAAATTAAACGACGTCTTGGGGAGAAACATCCCGCTTGTTAGTCTCATGTAAGAGGATCATCGCTCCAACCCGACGGTCTCAGCCTTCACACACACACACACGCACGCACGCACACACACACACACACACACACACACACACACACACACACACACGCTCCGTTTGTCAGCCGCCATCATTCGCCAGAAATCAACTGCATATTCATAACGTCTTCATCCATCAGAGGGAGTGATGGGAGGAGAGACAGCCGGGAAACGTCCCGTCTCACACACACACACACACACACAGACACACACACACACACACACACACACACACACACACACACACACACACACACACACACACACACACAGGAGGATGCATCCGTCACCGACACCCACGCTGGGCAGCTATCCAGGCCGGATTACCATACTTGTGAGGACCCTCGTTGACGTGCTGCGCCCCTTCAATGTCACGGGAAATTTCAGCATCAGATCCAACTTTTGGCTTATTTTTAAAATGTTGTTTTGCTTCCATCTGTGAGGACACAATCCCCCAAAACTACATTATTTATATCAGAAACTGTATATACATATATATATGAAAAAAAAGCTTTTATCGACAGTTTCATCTTTCCGACGGTCCTTGAACGCATCACGTCCGACAAAACGAAGCCTTTTTTTAAACACATTTTATTCCACGTGTCTCATTCAAAATGTCGCCTGGAGTGAACCGTCTGCTTCAGACGGATTCTGTAAAAAACATTAAATTCTGAGCTCCTGGCAGCAGCAGAGGAGCCATGATGGATCCACCTGAGACCCACCGTCACCTGGCAACAAATCTGTGAACCTTGGACTGAACACACAGATGTTCCAGCTGAAAAATAAACCATCAAAGAAATCAAACTATATTTTTTCTTGCTCATGATGTCAGTGTGACCTGTTATTCTGCAGGAAACCCATGTTGGAGTCATGTTTCCTGTGTTTCCATAGCGGTGCACGACCTTTAAGCGATGCCGTGAAATTTAAAGCTGCAGAGACAAAAAATGAAGAAGTGAGAAGTTCAAATAAAGTGTTTTGGTGTTCAGAGGAAAATAAAACCGTCTGCAGAAGAAGTTGAGGACGCTTGAAGGACGCGCTGAACACCGACCCGTATTTTGTATTTTTAGTTTTGGAGATACTTGTCGCCTGTCGGCAGCTGTTGCATTCTGGGAAAGGAGTGTTTTTTTTATTCCACTGTAAAGCGGTGAAACGTTCATTATGTAAAGTCGTCTCCGGCTTCCTTTCTGTCTGCCGTCGCACTTCTGTCTGTTTATTTAAATGAAAACAAACGGGTCGATGCGTCGTTGCTTTTCCTGTTGCGCTGCATCGACCGCGCGCTCGGAGCCGCGACCCCGCCGCGACCCCGCCCTGACCCCGCCCTGACCCCGGCTAATCGCAGATATTCCACGTTGATCGATCACAGAGACGTCTGACGGGGCAGAAACACAACGAGCAAACGGGTCGGAGCCTCGCTGGCCTCTGAGGGAGGAGTCATCTTTAATATTTCACAAACATCAGGAAACAGAAAACATGGTTTTATTTTTCTGGACTGAGGACGGCGTTTGTTTTTCTTCCTTCTTCCATATTAAATTTGTGAAAGTTTCAATCTTTTAAAACCAACGAGCTTCAGACTCAGGATTCAAACACAGGAGTCAAAGTCCTGCACTTCCTGTTTCGTGATGGAGGCGGAGTCAGAGGCGGAGTCACAGGCGTGTGAAAACATTCACATGCATTAAGTAGAATATTATCTTTATAAATGTACAAATGTAACACACGTCACAGTATTTAAACAGACAGAGAAGAATCATAATTAATAATCAATAATCAATAATCCATTCAGACACTTTTCAAACAAACCGTTTCCTTTGTATCGCTTCAGTTGTGTTAATGTGTTTTTGTGATGTGGTGAACGCCGCGAGGCTGGTTGTTTTACAACTCCCCTAACACACACACACACACACACACACACACACACACACACACACACACACACACACACACACACACACACACACACACACACACACACACACACACACACACGCGGGTCTCTGGTGGACGCGGCAGTTTGATCAGCGCTGATACGTGTTGACAACGACTAATCTGAAAGAATTGAAAGAAATGAATTAATATGCAAATTCATCCTTTATAATATAAATGTCCTTGAAGAGAGGGAGACAAGAGGGAGGGAGGGAAAAGGAGGGGAAACGAGGGAGAAAGAGAGGGAGAGAGAGAATAAAGTGGAGGAAGTAAGAGATGAACATAAATGAGACTGAAGTGAGAACAGAAGGGAAAGAAAGAGATGGAGGGAGGAGAGGAATGGAGGAGATCAATGAAGGATGAAGATGGAAAGGAAGAAAGGAGGGATGAAAAGACAAAAAGAAGAGAAGGTGAGAGTGAGTGAGGGGGAGAGAAGAGAGAAGGAAGTGAAAAGAGAGTGAAAGAAGACGAGAAAAGTATGAAAAGAGGAAAAAGGAAAGAGAGAAAGTAAACAAGGAGATGGAAAAGGGAGGAGAGGAAGGTAAAGAAGGAAACGAGAGGAGGGAGGAGGTGAGGAGATAAGAGAGGCAGAAACGTATGAGAATGAAGGAGGAAGAGAAGGAGAGAGAGACGAGGAGGAACGAGACAGATAGAGGAAAAGAGGAATGAGAAGGAGGTGAAGGAAAGAGGGAAGGAAAGAGGAAGGAAAGAGGAAGCGAGGCCTCGCTGGAGGAGGTGCAGCTCCAGCTCTCTCTCCCTCCCTCGTGTTTCCCTCCTCCATCCCTCCATCCCTCCATCCCTTCATCCCTCCATCAGTCCTCTCTCAGTCCTCCAGGAAATCAGCCGCCGATCTGACGGAGGAATAATGATGATGGAGAGAGAGAGGAAGCGGAGGAGAGGGAGGACGGACGATCGACAGGGGAGCAGGACTCTCTCTCTCTCTCTCTCTCTCTCTCTCTCTCTCTCTCTCTCTCTCTCTCTCTCTCTCTCTCTCTCTATTTGTTATTCACTTTGAATTAATGGGATTAGTTTCCCCACAGAATCACACACACACACACAAACACACACACACACACACACACACACACACACACACACACACACACACACACACACACACTCGAGATATCACTTTCATTGTCATACACACCCGGTTCCCCCTTTCATTCACACACACTTCCACACCATCGCCTCCTTTCCAAGGCTGTGTGTGTGTGTGTGTGTGTGTGTGTGTGTGTGTGTGTGTGTGTGTGTGTGTGTGTGTGTGTTCTTGTACAATTAAACAGTTTCTGCATGAGTGACATGAAGGGAGAAGAGACACAGGAGGAGGAAGAGAGGAATGCAAGAAAAAAGAAGTAAAGACGAAGGAAGAGAGGAGGAGGAGGAGGAGAAGAAGAAGAAGAAGAAGAAGAAGAAGAAGAAGAAGAAGAAGAAGAAGAAGAAGAAGAAGAAGAGGGGTGAAAAGAAGATGAATTGAAAAGTAAGAGGAGGAGAGAATCCAAGAAAAAAGGACAAATAAAGAGGAGAGTTAAAAAAGATGAACAGAAGAAAAGGAGAAGTAGAAAAAGGGAAATACAAAAAAAAGAAGAACAAGATGAAGAAGAAGAAGAAGAAGAAGAAGAAGAAGAAGAAGAAGAAGAAGAAGAAGAAGAAGAAGAAGAAGAGGAGGAGGAAGAGGAGGAGGAGGAGCAGCATGTGTGGACTCGGAGGTGTTTTCTCATTCTGCTCGTTGCCGTGGTGCCTTCAGGGACGCTGCTCCTACAAGACAGAGATTAGGGCACAAAGGCAGCAGGCGGCTAATTATCTACGGAGCCAAACTTTCCCCACGTTTGAAGGACAAATGATTAATTAAAAAGAACAACTCACCTACGCCTGTGATCTTTGGACAATACCCAGAGTGCCGAGGGTTTCTTAACACGCGTGTGCGTGTGTGTGTGTGTGTGTGTGTGTGTGTGTGTGTCTCGGTGGGACGGTGTATCATTGTCAGACAGTACAGCCGCCTGGTTCAGAGAGCCCGTTGTGTCCGACTGATAACTAGCTAACGTGACGGCGGCGGCGAAGACAAAAGCTACATCAAGGTCACCGCGACCTCCGCCAGCTGCTGCCGCGACGACGACGACGACGACGACGACGGGGCGGGAAAGACGCGAATATAATTGGTTTAACGAGTGGGTGAAGTATCACGGAGGATAGCACGGACACGTGTAGCACGCTAAACGACTGAAAGTAGAAAGAAGAGGAGAGAAACTCACGAAAAGCACCAGAGGAGACGAAGAAGACGAGACGAAGAAGCAGAAAATCATCTAAAAGTCACTAAATGACCACCAGGGGGCGACTCCTCTGGTTGTATAGAAGTCTATGCTTCATGTGTTAAAGCTGCATTCTCTCTCCTGACCACCAGGGGGCGACTCCTCTGGTTGTATAGAAGTCTATGCTTCATGTGTTAAAGCTGCATTCTCTCTCCTGACCACCAGGGGGCGACTCCTCTGGTTGTATAGAAGTCTATGCTTCATGTGTTAAAGCTGCATTCTCTCTCCTGACCACCAGGGGGCGACTCCTCTGGTTGTATAGAAGTCCACATGAATGACTTCTCTCTTGATTTATTCCCTCAGTAGACGAGACACTTCAGAGAAACTTCTCCCGCAGACAAAAATTCAGACTTTGGATGGAGGCTAGCTGTTTCCCTTTGCTTCCAGTCTTTATGCTAAGCTAAGCTAACCGCCGCTCCTGGAGACATGAGACTCTCACAGCGATGTTGAACTGTTCCTTTAAAACTCAAACCAACACCATGTCTCCTCTCTCTCTCCTCCTGTATCTCCGTTCCATCACCTCCCTCCCTCTCTCTCTCTTTCTCCCCATCACTTCCTCCCTCGCTTCCTCTCCTTACCCAGAATGCAACAGCAGGAGCCGAGGGACTTCAGAGAGGTGGCGGGCGAGAGGCAATCATGACAAATGTGCCGTAGCTCTCGCACAAATACACACACACACACACGTACACACAATCATATAAGAGCAGAAGTAACCTAAACATACAGTATATAAACACACACACACACACACACACACACACACACACACACACACACACACACACACACACACACACACACACACACACACACACGAGGCATTCATCACAGATGGAGAGTATTGTCAGTGAAAGTTTAATTGTGTAAACACTCTGTAACTGTCCTGTCATATTCCTGCCTCTCCGGCTCACTATCGCCTCCTCGGCTGTAATTGAATTGCTACCTTCAGCGGGGGAGGAAGAGGAGGAGGAAGAGGGGGAGGAAGAGGAGGAAGAAGAGGAAGAGGGACTTGCCTTACGAACAGAATGTGTTTCCTATCAGGCAGGATTTGAAAAATTGTGTCAGGAAGAAAAGCCAAAGTGATAATTTTTCGGTTTAGTGAAGGCGGAGGAGGAAGAGGAGGGTGGGGAGGAAGGGGAGAGGAAGAGTGTGAGAATGTAGAGAAAGAGGGAAAGAAGAGATGAAAGATGGAAGAAGGGGAGGACGAAAGGAGACGAGGGAAAGGAGAGAGGATGAAAAACAAATCAGGGAGATAAAGGTGAGGAAGATGAAGAGCAGGAGGAAGAGGGGGGCATGATGATGAATAGAAGATAGATGCAGAGAGGAGAAGACAAGAAGAAGAAGAGGCGGAAGAAAATAAAGGTGAAGGAAGACTGGAGTGTGTGTGTGTGTGTGTGTGTGTGTGTGTGTGTGTGTGTGTGTGTGTGTGTGTGTGTGTGTGTGTGTGTGTGTGTGTGTTTGAGTGATGGTAGATTTCCTCAAAGCTTTTTCCCACAATGTAAAAGCCTGGGAACCAAAGGTAAAGAAAGTTAAAATATCCTCCTCCTCCTTCATTTTTCTCCTCCACTCCTCCCTCTCTCTCTCTCTCTCTCTCTCTCTCTCTCTCTCTCTCTCTCTCTCTCTCTCTCTCTCTCTCTCTCTCTCCTACCTTCCTCCCCTCATCCATCACCATCACTCTCTGCGATTTCAAAAATAAATAAAAAAGACTTTTATTTTGACGGTCTTATCAGGACAATGAGCTCAAATCAAACGGCGCTCTAATAGTCTGGAGACGCCTTGATCCCGGCTTTGTCTTTCTCTCTCTCCTCTTGTCTCATGTCTTTCCTCCACAGGGACACCTCCTCCTCTTCCTCCCCCTCCTCTTCCTCCCTCCTCCTCCCCCATCAGTGATCTCCCTGTGACAGGACTCTTAAGGCTCCTCTAAGCTGTCTTTAGCCTCTTCCTCTTCCTCCTTTGGGAATGGATCGAGAGGGGAGGAGAGAGAGAATGAACAGAGGATAGTGAGGAAGGAAGGAAGGAAGGGAGGAAGGAAGGGAGGAGGGAGAAAGGAGGAGGGAAGGAGACAAAATAAGGAGGGAGGACGGAGAAAGAGAAGGACCAAAAAGAGGTTGAGGTGAGTTTTAAAGTGAAATGGCTGTTTATTGTCGACCAAAGTTATTTACTTTTCAACAATCTTGAAAAATGTTTTCCCTCTTTTGAAGTCATGTGACCGTAAAGGAGCTTTTTTACAGGCTAGCATGAAGTCATGTGAGGAGGGAGGAAGGAGGAGGGAGGAGGGAGGAAGGAGGAGAGAAGAAGGAGGAGAGAGGAGGAGAGTAAATTAATGAACTATTTGCTTTCTCCATTATGGAGAGACTGACAGCTCGTCTTTGTTTTGAAGGAGGTCAGAGGTCACGAGGACTACGACACACACACACACACACACACACACACAAACACACACACACACACACACACACGGAGAGATAATAAGTAATTGTCTGTATCTGCAACCTGCATAATTACTTCCAAGTAGAGAGAGAGAGAGAGAGAGACAGAGAGAGAGAGAGAGCATAAAAAAAGAAAGAGAGGGAGGTGAAGAAAGGACAGAGAGATGGAGGGTTGAGGAGGACAGAGAGAGGGTGGGGTAAACAAGAAAACAAAAACAAACACAAACAAACAGCACAAATGTCAGATTTCCCACAAAGAGGCCGGTTACTTAAACGCAGCGTCCAGCGTCTCCTCGTGGGGCTTTTACTCTGAAAACTCCTCCAAGACGAGCAGCACCTTTACCTGTCTCACCTCTACCTGTCTGTCTCTTTACTTCCTGTCTGTCTCTTTACTTCCTGTCTGTCTCTTTACCTCCTGTCTGTCTCTTTACTTCCTGTCTGTCTCTTTACCTCCTGTCTGTCTCTTTACTTCCTGTCTGTCTCTTTACCTCCTGTCTGTCTCTTTACTTCCTGTCTGTCTCTTTACCTCCTGTCTGTCTCTTTACTTCCCGTCTGTCTCTTTACCTCCTGTCTGTCTCTTTACTTCCCGTCTGTCTCTTTACCTCCTGTCTGTCTCTTTACTTCCTGTCTGTCTCTTTACCTCCTGTCTGTCTCTTTACTTCCTGTCTGTCTCTTTACCTCCTGTCTGTCTCTTTACTTCCTGTCTGTCTCTTTACCTCCTGTCTGTCTCTTTACTTCCTGTCTGTCTCTTTACCTCCTGTCTGTCTCTTTACTTCCTGTCTGTCTCTTTACTTCCCGTCTGTTTCTTTACTTCCCGTCTGTCTCTTTACTTCCCGTCTGTCTCTTTACTTCCTGTCTGTCCCTTTACTTCCCGTCTGTCTCTTTACTTCCTGTCTGTCTCTTTACCTCCTGTCTGTCTCTTTACTTCCTGTCTGTCTCTTTACCTCCTGTCTGTCTCTTTACTTCCCGTCTGTCTCTTTACTTCCCGTCTGTCTCTTTACTTCCTGTCTGTCTCTTTACTTCCCGTCTGTCTCTTTACTTCCCGTCTGTCTCTTTACTTCCCGTCTGTCTCTTTACTTCCCGTCTGTCTCTTTACTTCCTGTCTGTCCCTTTACTTCCCGTCTGTCTCTTTACTTCCTGTCTGTCTCTTTACTTCCTGTCTGTCTCTTTACTTCCTGTCTGTCTCTTTACTTCCTGTCTGCAGCAGCTTCTTCTTTACACTCTTTAACTGAAACAGACTTTCAGTGACAAGAAGCTTCTTCAGTAGAAATTCATTTGAATCAATTCAAACTAAATTGCTGCAGTCGGCTTTCAAACTTGAATCGGTCCATTACTGCTCATCGACTCGCTCTCTCTCTCTCTCTCTCTCTCTCTCTCTCTCTCTCTCTCTCTCTCTCTCTCTCTCTCTCTCTCTCTTTCTCTCTCTCTCTCTCTCTCTCTCCGTCACATTTCATTTCCATCTCCATAACTCGCTCGTCTCTTCCTTCCTTTGTGTCTTCTCGTCCTTCTGTCTCTCTATTTCCTCTCTTTTAATTCCTCCCCCCTCCCTCCTCCCCCATCCTCCCCCCTCCTCCCCCCTCCTCCCTCTGTTCACGCTCGGCCGGACGACAGCGGCAGATAAAAGACGACCCGGACAAGAAAGAGGAGGTGGAGAAAATAAATAAATATTAAAAGAACAGAAGACGGAGAATAGCACGAGGAGAAAGAGGAAGTAACAGAGAGGTTAACAGAGCGAGAGCGTCTGGTGTAATTGAATCCAGAGAGAGAGAGAGAGAGAGAGAGAGAGAGAGAGAGAGAGAGAGAGAGAGAGAGAGAGAGAGAGAGAGAGAGAGAGAGATGGACGGACTGAACATATTAGCATCCGTAATCAGAGGAGGAAGAGGACTCCTCTGGTTGTATAGAAGTCTATGCTTCATATGTTAAAGCTGCATTTTCTCTCCTGACCACCAGGGGGCGACTCCTCTGGTTGTATAGAAGTCTATAATTCACACACACACACACAAATACACACATCTTCTTCCTGTGTAGCACACACACTCCTATTTAAACTTAGGTTGATTAAGCACATACACGCACACACATACACACAGGTGCGCATACACACACACTCCTATTTAAACTCTCTCTCTCACACACACACACACACACACACACACACACACACACACACACACACACACACTCCCCCGTGTCCACAAATTAAAAGTGGAGTGTTGGACCTTGAGAAGTTCCCGCCTTATCGGCGCTGTGACAGACAGATAGCGGCGAGAGGAGCGCTCCATTCGCCGTCCGGCGCCGCCCGTTATCTGCAGGCTCCATTGTAAACAGCCCGTCCTCGTTAAGGAGCCTAATTAGAAAAACTCTCAGAATAATGGCCCGTGATTGGCCATTGTGTCTCCGAAAGGTTCCGCTGAGAGGCGGCGGGCGGTTTATTAAAACTGAACCGAACGGATCATTTTGTTTTAGTCATAATCCTCCGCGTCTGCAAAGTTCTTTGTCGGCCTCGAGTGGCTCTGTTGCTTTAAAACACTCCACACGCTGATTTAATTAGTTTGAGCACTTTCACTAAAGCCATTGTGACTAATTCTCCCCGTGAGAGTGGAGTTCAGAGGACACGCCGCTGTGAGGGGAACCAACGCCGCCGCCGCCGCCGCCGCCGCCGGACCACCGGACCTCCAGCTGCAGGAGGACGCGCGTCACGCTAAAGTCACGCTAAGGTCACGTGTTGCTCAACGACACGCTGAGGACGGTGAAGAGAGATCATGATGTGGGTTGAAACAAAGACGTTTCACCTGGGACACACACACACACACACACACACACACACACACACACACACACACACACACACACACACACACACCGTCTCCTGGTGAAGACTTGACCACACACACACTTATGAGGTCTTTCTTATTTTGTGAAATGTCAACATTATGTATATATTTATATTATATTTAGACTAAATACATATATTATATTAAGATTTATAAATAAAGGACTTTTCATCGTTTGTAATGCAGATAAAACAACATAATCTTGGAGAAAATATATTTAATAATTGAAAATTCATATACTATAAGATATATATATATATATATAATTAAATGCATATAATATATAAACATATATTAAACATAAACATATATTATATTAAGATTGAATAAAGCACTTTTCATAATTTGTTATACGTAATTATTTTTTAGATTAAATCAATATATTATCTGACAGAAAATGTATTTCTTTGGATAGTAATTCGCAATTAATATTAAATAACTATAGTGGATGAAGATTACATAAATATATTATACATCATTTTAATTTCATATAAATTATTATTGAATATATTATATATTTATATTGATATAAATGTAACAAACCAGAGTAATGTTTCTTTATGAAAGTCATGAGTTGTATATAGTTTATAATAATAATAATAATAATAATAATAATAATAATAATAATAATTTGTACATATTATATATAACTATATATATATATATATATATATATATATATATATATATATATATATATATATATCATGCAGGGATCCTGCATGAAGAAGAATGTTGCGCATAAAACTTATCAGACTAGGTGAAGAAGACTGGAGTGTGTGTGTGTATGTGTGTGTGTGTGTGTGTGTGTGTGTGTGTGTGTGTGTGTGTTGTGTGTGTGTGTGTACATCCCGCCAGATTTGACCTTTGCCTCGTGTCCTGGAGTCCAAGTGACATTTTCAAATACAAATACACACACACACACACACACACACACACACACACACACACACACACACACTCTCTCTCTCTCTCACTCGCCCTCAGAGAGCTCGTCCTTGGGCCGTCGTCGTCGCCGCCGCCGGCCGCTCTAAATGACATTAACCGTAGGTGACTGTAAACTTGTGTAATTATGATAAATGTGAGCGATTACGATGAATTATTCTCCTCCATTGTGCTAATCGTGTAATTAGCAACAATAATCAAAGACTTATGATGTTGAAATAAGGCGACGCCGCGGACAATTAGACCGCGAGGAGCTAATAACGGGGAGCTTATGGCGTTTTCCTGGAGGGCAGAACGGCTGCCACACTTCCACGAGGACTTTTGGAAATTCGAGGTGTTTTTCTCACTAATTTTTTCTCTCTGATGAGAGAAAAAAATTGAAATAAATACTCAATTAAGTTGCGAGCTTTTCCGCAGGATGGCGTGAGGACGTGAACGCGATGAAGCGTCGAGCCGAAGGTTCTCTAAGCGTGAACGCAGGTTGATGAGGAAAGTTATGGATTTGGTTATTATACCAGGAGAGGGTTTCTTTTGCAAATGTGGTGTTTTACCTGCTGTGTTCCTGACGGTGCAACACATCATTAGAGCGTGAAGAACAAAAGGTTGTGTTCAGGGAACGTGGGGGATGAAAAGCTCTCTTCTGTCTGAGGTGTCATCATCATGAGGTCATGCAGTTTAGAGAGAGAAGTGTTCAAAAGTCACTTTGACATCAGAGATTTTAGACTCTTTTCAAATCAAAAAAATCCTCACGATGCGTTCGAGAAGCCTCCGTCATTCAGACGTCCTGATGATGAGACGTCTCTCCGAGTATTTCACGATCTTTTTTTACTAAATAAGTTGATTCCTGTGAAGACTTGAGCGTAATTGGAGAAGACTGCGGTCGTGTAACGAGCAGAAATTGCAGGTTTTTTTGTAGGAAAACACACAAAAAATAAAATAGACATCACAAGGATACGCCGGGTTCTTTTCCTTGAAATGTGAGGAGTGTATTTACCATGCATGTTTTACGAAAAGCTTTTTAAAGCATCCGATGTAAAAAAAAATGAACTGACGACGAGCACTTAAACAGGCAAGAGGCTACTAACTGCTGTAAAAACCAGGATTTAAATGCATTTTGTATCAAAGTCCAAAGAATGATCCAAAAACCTGAATCATATCTTTATTACACATCTACATTTGCACAAAAAAAGATTATCATGGCACTTCCTCGCCTTCGGTCTTACTTCCTCGTAAAACTTGGACGCACATTTATTTGTAATTTGATCATTTCTGACCGTCACTCTTTGGTTTGAAAGAATCAAAAGAAAAGAAAGTTTTAACTGTCATCTTGGAGAACTAATTGGATTTTGTTTGTTTAGTACAGATGGTTTTAAAAGAACTGGAATTGGTGCAAAGAATGTCAACCTGTGGCCGCCATGTTGCATCAAAACCAACCTAACTGTTAGTTTTGCCGCCAAAATCCAACTGTTGGTTTTGCCGCCTAAATCCAACTGTTGGTTTTGCCGCCTAAATCCAACTGTTGGTTTTGCCGCCTAAACCCAACTGTTAGTTTTACCGCCTAAACCCAACTGTTGGTTTTGCCGCCTAAACCCAACTGTTAGTTTTGCCGCCTAAATCCAACTGTTAGTTTTGCCGCCGAATTTAACAAAATCAGTTTTCAAAACACAGACAAGTCCCTGAAGCTTGGTACCAGGTCGGCCAGATCGTCTCTATCGGGTCAAAGGTGAACGTTATCTCCACAATAGCAATGACAAGTCACCTCCAAGTGAGGAGGTCAAAGGTCAAAATCAACAGCCAACCGACGTCAGACAGAATCTAAATGTCCCGCCGACTCTAAACCGGCGCCTTGTAATGAAGCGCTCCTCCTCCCTCCCAAAGAGACTCTGAATCACACTCGTGAGTAATAATTTTCCACCACTCACCCTTCAGAGGCGTCGGAGCCTCTCAGCCTCAGTTTGACTGATATTAGTCAAATTGCGTCATGTACTTTTAAAGATGACTCCCCTTAAGTGCAAGAGGGGTGTTGAAAGCGGTGCGGAGCTTCAAAGGAAGATCTATCTCCACCAAGGTCATCTCATATTTTAACTCCAATTTCAATACTTTATGAGCGTGACTGTAATTAAAAGGATGGGGTCAGCTGTCTGATATATTATGACAGAGCAGCCACCAAGGTAAGCCCAGTTATTAACTTTTAAAATAGGAAAAAAAGAAAGAAAAGTGATTTAGACGGTGGGAACTTTTAAAAGGAAACGGAGTAACTTTGTGCTGGTTTTAAAGCTGCATGTCTCCATGATGGAGTTGAAAAGGGAGATTATGACGCTTAAGAATCAACAGCGATGATCCGTCAACAGATGCAACAAGTCTGTCGAGCTTCGGGTTGAATTAGGACGCAAAGAGGATGTGGTGTCTTTTTTTAATTTTGTTTCCCCCGAAAACAATAAACGCAGGAGGGCAGTCATCACTGCAGGTAATCCCCGCCTACACGCGATCCACAAACATTTCGGTGAACAGGCTTCTGGCTTTAAAGTGATATTTTGGCTTTTTTGAGACTGTCAGAAATCACACAATTAAACCCGGCGGGTCGGAAAGCAGTCAAGAAATGCAGTTTATAGGTTTCTTGTGTGTGTACTGTAGCTTCTTTTTGTTGTTGTCGCTCAGGATAAAATTAATGCAGATGGAAAGTAAATTAGTAGTCTTTTTAGTTGTTTCCTAAACCCAACTGTTGATTTTGCCGCCTAAACCCAACTGTTAGTTTTGCCGCCAAAACCCAACTGTTGGTTTTGCCGCCTAAAACAACTGTTAGTTTTGCCGCCTAAACCCAACTGTTAGTTTTGCCGCCAAAACCCAACTGTTGGTTTTGCCGCCTAAACCCAACTGTTGGTTTTGCCGCCTAAACCAACTGTTGGTTTTGCCGCCTAAACCCAACTGTTGGTTTAGCCGCCTTAATGCAACTGTTGGTTTTGCAGCAGAAAAGTGTTGGTTAGTTAATAACTGTACATAGTTATTTGAAGCACAACCATGATGTTTATCCTCAACATAACTTAGTGGTTTTGTTGCTTTAACATAACTTTTGTCTTTATCATAATCTCGGCCCAGAAAAAAAGTCTCGACGAGCGACACAAAAAAACATGAATAATTCATGTTCCTGTTCCCAAAACCAATAGATTGTATTTTGTGACCGTTGCACAAACGTCCGTGAGACTGAGGGCGTTGAACCCAAATGACTTAAATGTCCTCCAGATAAATGAACCCGCCACCAAACAGCCATAAATTCTGCTCCACTTTAAAGCATCGGCGTCTGAAAAGAGGAAGCGGAGCCCTGAGTGTGAAACTTCACACGGAAACAAAGTCAGCAGCGATCGATCGCTAGACTCCCAATGTGCTCGGAGGAGGAGGAGAAGGAGGAGGAGGAGGAGGTGAGGAAGGACGGAAGGAAACAAAGACGCCTCAAGGCGGAAGAGAAAGAAAAAAACAACAGATGTAAACAAATGGAAAAGCTCAGCCGGACGCGTTAGCAGGCGAGGTGGCGGCCAGCTATCGACTGAGCTAATGACGGAGGCGCCGGTGGAAATGCATTACTCATCGTCTGGAGGGAGGATGCTGGGAATTTAATGTTGGAGAAAACAATACAAACTAACAAAACCCTCATGGAACACAATTTAAACTATTGTATCTTTTGTTAGCGCTTAAATCCAACACTCGCCTCAACAAATGGAAAAGATACTGGTCACAAATTGAGCATCTAATGTCGGCTAATAGACTCAACCAAAGACCGACTTCAACCAGAAACAGCATTAAACATTTTCTACTCAACTTTCAGACGAGTTCCTGGATCTCTGGCGACGGTCCAAGAGACATAATTAAAGGATTTAAAGTGTTAAAACTATTAGGATGTTGTGGCTTTACGCAGGAACAACTGAAATACAACAAGCTGAAGAAGAAGAAGCATCAAAACGCGCCATAAGTTTTTATAATTCAACGTTTTGTTGCAGAATAAATACAAACATTTCAGAGGCAGTTCAATCCTTCTCATGATTTCATAAACTTGCATTCAAACTCATTAAAACTGGACCTCCAGGATTGTATTTTTCATTCTATTTTGTCGCCGGCGCCTAAAACAAAATGGCCGACGCATGGACTGTCTTAACTCGCACAAACGTCCCGACAGAAGAATAAGACGTAGATTTATTTGTCTTTCTTTCTCTTTCAACTGTAAAAAGAAGAATGAAAAGCATTGTTGCTTCAGGTTGTATCATTCAAAACTGTTAGTTTTTTATAGTCTTGCTCCAGGAAGCTGGGAGCTTCTTCCCGACTCCGACGCCCTCTGATTGGTCGCGGGTCGAAGCGTCTTCTCGGTCCCGACTCGCGGGGAGAATCCTCGACTTTAAATAATCGTGCGATGTGACGCGAGACCCGGACGCTCATGGACGATTCAATCCAGAGAGTCAGACATCCCGTCGGGGGGAAAGTCGACCTCGCGCTGTCCGACGGAGACGCCAACACTCCCGATTACCCCGGACACCTGGGATAAGCCCCGCCTCCTCCTGGGAGGCGCTCATACAGATTCATACCAACCCTCATCTTCCTCCTCCTCCTCTTCTTCTCTTTATTCCAGCGCTCTCTTTTCTGGAGACAAATTAACATTAAAGAACACATACATGAATCCTAATCCTCCCTCTCGCTCGCTCTCTGTGGTCACATTATCATTGGGGATCACTCCTTCACATCCATACATGTCCGTCTGAAACCTCTCTCTCTCTCTCTCTCTCTCTCTCTCTCTCTCTCTCGCTTTCTTTTTCTTCCTTTGGACAAATTAACATTGCTAAGCACTCGTGCACATTCAAACACGTCCCTACATCCCCGGCCTCTCTTTCTTTCCATCTCTCCCTCTCTAGACAAATTAACATGGTAGAACAAACACCTTTGTCCTCATCCCCTCCTCCTCTTTTCCTCCTCTTTTCCTCCTCCTCTTTCCCTTTTGCTATTTCCCTGCCTCTGGTCAAATTAGCTCTGGGAATCACAGAGATATCTTCTTCTTCTTCTTCTTCTTCTTCTTCTTCTTCTTCTTCTTCTTCTTCTTCTTCCTCTTCTTCTTCTTCTAGTTTTTTTTCTTCTTCTTCTTCTTCTTTTTCTTCTTCTTCTTCTTCTCCTCCTCCCCTTTTTCCACTTCCCCATCTCTTCTTCTATTCATCTTCTTTCAACTCCCTCTCCTCCTCTTATTCTACTTCTTTTTCTTGCATTCTCCTACTTCTCCTCCTCCTCTTCTTCTTCTGTTCATCTTCTTTTCATTAACTCTCTTTCCTCTTCTTCTTTTTCTAGCATTCATCTGTTCCTCCTCTTGTGTCTCTACTCCCTTCCTGTCTTCTTCTTCTTCTTCTTCTTCTTCTTCTTCTTCTTCTTCTTCTTCTCCTTCTCCTTCTTCTTCTTCTTCTCCTTCTTCTTCTTCTTCTTCTTCGTGTATTCCCCTTTTTCTACTTCTCCTCTCCTGTTCATCTTCTTTTAACTCCCTCTCCTCTTCTTCTTCTACTTATTTTCCTTGCATTCACCTACTTCTTCTTCCTCTTCTTCTTCTTCTTCTTCTTCTTCTTCTTCTTCTTCTTCTTCTTCTTCTTCTTCTTCTTCTATCTTTAGGGCATATTAGCATGAGGGAACACCATCCATGTTTTAGATCTCATCCTTATCTTTCTCTGCAGACATATTGGCATTGACGGCCACACATGTGTCCTCTCTCTCTCTCTCTCTCTCTCTCTCTCTCTCTCTCTCTCTCTCTCTCTCTCTCTCTCTCTCTCTCTCTCTCTCTCTCTCATGGGGAGTCTCGGTTTAGAGGTTTTGCAGAAAGTCAAAGAATACACAAAAAAAAAAAAAAAACCTCAAATGTGGAACTCCAATTAATTTAAAGCCGCCCCTCACCCGTCAGCAGCACCAATCAGCAGGAATAAATCCGCAGCAGATCTAATTACCGCGACGTCTCTGAAGACCCCGGCCGCCGCCGCCAAGCCAATCTTCCCCTCCTTGTTTGAACAGGCTGATGAACTAAGGGACTCGATGGATATCAAGTCATTTTGTTTAATTTATAAATGGATTTTCCCCCTAATACTTAAATTATCATCAGCGAGAGAGAGAGAGAGAGAGAGAGAGAGAGAGAGAGAGAGAGAGAGAGAGAGAGAGAGAGAGAGAGAGAGAGAGGCACAATGAAGAGCATTTGGTAAAAAAAGAAGTCTTGAACATGTGGTGCAGGAGAGAGATGGAGAGATGAGAGCGATGGAGGGATGCAACGAATCCCAATGAGCAATGTGTCTATTTCCCAGGATGCAACAGCGAGGGCTTCACAATGGGGCGTGTTTAAAACAATGCACGTGAAGGAGACAAGTGAAGGAAGTAGGCGTCAAGGTCAGAGAGAACACCTTCAAACTCCCAACCGGTGAGATGTCAAACGCCTGCTGGGAGGAGCTTCAGAGGGTGGGAGGAGCTTCAAGCTGTGGGAGGAGCTTCACACTGTGGGGGGAGCTTCAAAGGTGGGAGGAGCTTTAAACTGTGGGAGTAGCTTCACACATATCCTCGTACAGCGCTTTGTACGATGTTTTCCAAAAGTCACGCTGCCTTAAGTTAAGTCAGCAACGCGAGGCGACTTGCCTTAACCACTTCCCCCCTTGACTTCCCGCCCCCTCGTTTCCTACTTCCTACCTGGTTCGGGGGTCTCGGAGTGCGACGACGAGGAACCCGAGGACGCTCCGTCCTCATTGACGGCGCCCTGCGACAGAGACAAGCCTCGGCCCGGAGGAAGCTTCATGCCCAGCTGCTCCGCCAGCTCCACGTGGTCGCCGGGGTGGATGTAGTCGAAGACGCTGCTGCCGGTCAGCTCCACCTGCGGAGAGAAAGACGGACGTTAGACATCTTCCTCCTCCTCCTCCTCCTCCTCTTCCTCCTCATCCTCCTCCTCCTTTTCTGTGGTGTTTACTTGAGCCACAAGCTGTTTGAGCTCAAGTAAACACCACCGCTAGCACCTTCACAGCGCTTGCTAGCTCGTGACGCCTCCCCGCGCAAGCTAGCTTCCTTCTCACACTCTTCTTCCTGTTTCCTCTCCTCTCTCTCTTCCTCCCTCTCTCCCTCCTCTACTTTTCTTTCTCCATCTAGATTCATCGTCACATTCTTCCTACATAAAATATAACAGGTGTGTATGTATAAAACAAATATTCCTGTTTGGGCAAAAACAGGCATATTTGGTGCATGAAAACGTGCCTTCTTCTTTTCCGCCATCTTCATCTTCCTCCTCCTCCTCCTAATCCGTCCCTCAGCGAATCAGCGTGGGCTTTTCATTCTCATGGAAATGGAATAAATAAGCTTCTTCTTATTAAATAAATACAGAGTCCCTTCACCTTAAAGACTCTCATTAGCGCCGATAGAAGCGGATTTGTCTTCGTTAATTGGGGATGAGACGAGGGAGCGCCGGCAAAACCACAGCGTGACGCCACACACACGCACACACACACACACACACACACACATGCATGTCAAGGTTACAAACACACACACACTTTTATTTTTGGTGCAATTAACAAACACACTCGCAATTAAGTACGCGATTTTCCACGGGGTCACGTGACCGACGAGCTCGCCGTGTTTTCATTTGCAGCGCATCAAAAACTGAGAGCACTTTTACTTCCACATGCTAATCTGGTTACGTACTGTATAAAAGAGAGAGTGTGTGTGTGTGTGTGTGTGGGTGTGTGTTCAGGTTTTTGGGCGTCCACTGGGACAAAGGGGATTACATGGGTGTAATCCCTTTAATAAGAAATCCCTTTAAGGCAATTTAGTCCCCTCATAAAGTCTCATCTGGAGCAGAAAGTGATGATTAAGGAATGAGAACGATGTCTGAATCACACACACACACACACACACACACACACACACACACACACACACACACGCACACAAACCCTGGTGCACCATGGGAGTTAGTGTTCATGTTTACACGTTACAGTGCAAATTGGATCTACATTGTTCTTCCTCGCAATAACACGCCGACTTTTTAATCAATTAAAACTCGGCACAAGTATTTTACATAAAGTCGCTGGAGCTAATTACACAGAGGGAACGACGCAGAGGTGGAATTACACATTCAGACAGTTACTGCGACAACACGGAGAGAATTAATCGCACAATAGACTAGAGGGGGAACAGAAAAAAACACACA
The DNA here is from genome assembly GCF_023055335.1 of Clinocottus analis. Taxonomy (NCBI): domain Eukaryota; kingdom Metazoa; phylum Chordata; class Actinopteri; order Perciformes; family Cottidae; genus Clinocottus; species Clinocottus analis. The sequence goes on along the minus strand of NW_027176207.1, from coordinate 21,768,843 downwards.
TTACTGTATAGGAAGTCTGCAGTTCGATGGAGGCGGAGATGTGCAAGAATATTTGGTTTATAATACATGTTTATCATGCATAAAATACATATATATATATATATATATATATATATATATATATATATATATATATATATATATATATATATATATATATATATATATAGGTGACTGGAATATCAAATGTCTGATGACAAATAAACAATAAAGTTGGCAAATATTGTGAGATGATTTGAGGTCACAGAGCGTTATGTAGTGTGTGTTGCTGCTGTATTCAGATGTATTGAACAGCATTAGTGAAGTGAAACATAAAGCGCACATTCTGGAGGTTTAAAGGGTCTGTACTAAAACCTCTCTTGTTTTTTTCTGCTTCACTTTAACTTGAAGTCAAGCTTTGCAGAGAGTTCACACACTGCGATGTGATTTGGTGGAAGTTTAAATCTGCAGCTGCTTCGTTTCAAAGAGATAATCATCCCGGAGGTGATTTTTATTTCATTTTTCTTCATTTTTGCTGTGCCGTTATCTCCATTTACTCTCCACCAGTAACATATATCCTGATATCTGGATGAATCCCACAAGTGTTGCCTTTATAAAACCATCAAAACTCCTCAAATAGCCCTCGTGGTTGCAGAGATACACTCGTTTTAGTTTGCAAAGAAAACTGAAGAGAAAAAAAAACGGCTCGCTCTCAAGAGGTTAAATATGAGTCTGAATGAAAATGAGTGAAAGTCAGGAGTAAAAGCAGTTGAAGTGTGACATTGGCGGAGACGAAGGTCACGAAGCGACGACATATTGCTGCGTCTGAACCGCAATATGTCGACTTGGCAACTCGAGTGACTCTGATTGAACGCGCCGAGTCTGTTTTTCACCAAAGTAACCGGCGTCTGAAGATGCGGCGACCGTCTGGTTTTTATTAATCGGCGAAGGCTTGGCAACCTCGAGCGCCGCGCATCACGCCACCCGCCCTCACAGGCGGGCCGAGGGATTCAACACCATCATAATGCTTTTATTTATATATTTCCTCATGTGTTCGTGTGACGCCGTGAGTGGGACGACATACGGGAAGCAGAGAGACGAGACGACAGCCGCTCAGATCCACGTGAGACATTCGACTAATATCATGGCGACGTTGGAAGGACGTCGCACGTTTAAGGTCGCGGGTTTGGAAATGGTGACAGATTGACAGAAGACGATCAAATACGGGCGTCAGTTTAGAGAGAGAAAGAAAAAGATGGCAGAAACTAGCGTAAAAGTCGGGTTATGAGCTGCGACAACCTTCAGTAGATGCCCCCGCCGTAGCAAGCTAGCGCTGCTGCTAGCTTTCCGCTGCTGCAGCTCCCCGCTGCTGCTGCTAGTTCCCCGTTGCTGCTGCTAGCTGTTTGCTGCTGCTGCTAACTGCCCACTTCTGCTAGCTCCCAACTTCTGCTAGCCCCCCACTGCTGCTAGCTCCCCACTTCTGCTAGCTCCCAACTTCTGCTAGCCCCCCACTGCTGCTAGCTCCCCACTGCTGCTGCTAGCTGTTTACTGCTGCTGCGAACCGTCCACTTCTGCTAGCACACCACTGCTGCTAGCTCCCCGCTGCTGCTAGCTCCCCGCTGCTGCTGCTAGCTGTCCGCTGCTGCTAGCTGTCCGCTGCTGCTAGCTGTCCGCTGCTGCTGCTGCTAACTGCTCACGTCTCTGCTGCCCGCATTGGACGTCACTAGCGG
>NW_027176207.1:21744634-21762134 GCF_023055335.1 Clinocottus analis | reverse complement strand
TGATTCTCCTATAAATTGCATTATTATAAAGTATAATAAATGTGCAACGGCATTTTATGTTTATTATAAAACGTAAAGATGAAAAAAGGCTTTTTGTTATTTAAAGCGACGCCGGCGGCGATCAGAGAAGTTGACCCTCATGTTTTTGTGTTTTTTTTCCTGCAACACGTGTCTTTTCAAAATAAACTTCCTTACAGTGAAACTACTCATCGTGGGTTAAGAATACTGCCGTGCAGAATATTAATATATTTCTTTTCTATACTCTTCGACATTTTCGACTGTGCCTGCTTCCGCGGTCGTGGGTTTCTGAGAACGCGTCTTAAGCGGAAGCTTATGCAAATATAGATACCCAGCATGCCCCAATCCTTTGACTTTTCATCTCCGGCCTCCACCAACAACCTGTAAACGTGTCCAATAACTCGCTTTATGACCAAATATACCTGCAGAGTTCATCCCGTCAGCCTCCAAACGGACTTAATGAAGGACTTTTATGAATATTATCACAAACAAATCACTTCCTGGTGGTATCTAAATATGGAGCATTTGCTGTTTAACCTGTGTTAAACCTCCTTTTCTCCTGTGTTTGAGTCGTAGGAACCCCAAATTAATTCCAATACTTATGTTTATTGTATGTATTTGTTCAGCAAAGTCTTGGGAAAAAAATGTATATCTGCAAAAAATGAGTTTCAAAAAATATTTTGATAATAACTATGAACATCCAGCATGATATGAGGCAGATACCCTAAAAAAGCCTCCTGGAGCGTCAATAACACACCTTTATGGAAAGATTAGGACCTAAAGAATCAGAATATACAACAAAAATCACAATAAAACAAAGACTTGTCCTGTTAGGAAGGAGTTTCAGTCAAGAAACTGTATCGTTCGGTTCAAAAATGGAGAAAATTACGTATTTTATGCCAAAAGATTGTCTGGATGGGGCATGCTGGGTATTGAAATGGCAGCACGGTTTACAAAAGTCAGTGGAAATGAAAGAAACAGAAGGATGAAGGAGAGAGAGAGAGAGAGAGGGAGAGAGGGAGAGAGAGAGAGAGAGAGAGAGAGAGAGAGAGAGAGAGAGAGAGAGAGAGAGAGAGAGAGAGAGAGAGAGAGAGAGGATCCTCTCTCCGCTAAACATTAATATACGAGCCTGCAGCCATAATAAAAGTATATTTATTATAAATATCCTCCATTCTTTTTTTCTCCGGCAGCGTTTACAGCCGGCAGTCAGCGGCCATTTTAACACTGAACGTTCCTCAGCTGAAGGACTCGGCTCTGAGGGGAGCGAGTCGTCTCCAGGAGCAAATAAATAATAAAAAACATTTAAAAAAGGAAACAAATAAAAATGCTCTTTGTTGTTTTATCGTGCGTTAACGCGGCCGGCGGTAAAACTCTCACCGTCTGCGGCCGCTCGCTCCGTCCTCATAAACTTTGGCCGTGATGGATTTGATGACCGATGTCTCAAAGTTTTTTTGGTGCTGCGTTCAAGGACACTCCGGCTTTTATGAACGTCTACGAGGATGCTGGAAATTAATCCTAATTGCGTATAAAACTAATGAGAAAACATTGGAAAAGTAAAAGCTGTTTCAAAATAAAAGCCTTTTGGGGAAGCGAAGGGATTTCATCCTGTATGAACCGCTGAGAGGCTTTTATTGTGAAATTGAATCGAGGAAAATGGTAAGAAGAAGAAGAAGAAGAAGAAGAAGAAGAAGAAGAAGAAGAAAGAGGAGGAGTGTGTGTGTGTGTGTGTGTGTGTGTGTGTGTGTGTGTGTGTGTGTGTGTGTGTGTGTTTTCACGTCAAATAACTAATTAAAACATCTCCAGAATCAAAGATGAGATATTTCAGAGCATCATCAATACGCAGTGAACAACCAGTGTGTGTGTGTGTGTGTGTGTGTGTGTGTGTGTGTGTGTGTGTGTGTGTGTGTGTGTGTGTGTCTGTGTGTGTTTGCTGCAGAATTCAGCTCAATCTTTTTTTTTTAGTTATTTGTCTTTAATTTCCTATAAATGGGAATTGTGTGTGTTTGTCTGCTACTCACGTGTTGATACTGTTTTCTGTGGACTCTGAGGACAGCTGTGTGTGTGTGTGTGTGTGTGTGTGTGTGTGTGTGTGTGTGTGTGTGTGTGTGTGTGTGTGTGTGTGTGTGTGTGTGTGTCTACAGGGCAATTAATTGAGCAGCGATTGAAATGCGTCGCTGCAGCCCGCTGTGCGCCCCGACCGGGCTTTAAATGCAGACAAACACACACAAAGACAAAAGGCACGCACACACACTCACACACACGCACACACACACACACACACACACACACACACACACACACACACACACACACACACACACACACACACACACACACACACACACAGAAATGCTAGGATACATAGAAAAACATCGAGCCGTGTCTCTCTCACAAACAAACACTCACATGGTGTTCCCTCAGGATCTCTACATTCAGCTGTGACCTTGACAAGAACAACTCTCTCTCTCTCTCTCTCTCTCTCTCTCTCTCTCTCTCTCTCTCTCTCTCTCTCTCTCTCTCTCTCTCTCTCTCTCTCTCTCTCTCTCTCTCTCTCTCTTAAACTTCCATTAAAGTCTCTCTCTCTTTCTCAGTGTCGTCTCTGCTTACATTCTTCGTCTCTTTTGCCGTCTGTGTTTCTGTTTCTGAATCATTTCCTCTCGTCTGTTTCTCCAGCGTCGTCTCTTCTCCTTCCTTTCCTTCCTCTCCTTCCTTTGCTTCCTCTCCTTCCTCTCCGTCCTCTTTTGCCTCGTCTTACTTATTCATTACCAATAAGGAGATGTTTTTGATGTATAAACAATTCAAGGCAAAATAAAAGTAAGTACAAATAATATTGTTTTCAAAGTAAAAAGAAAAAAATGACAATACAAAATATAGAAAAAGTACTATGAAAATGATTCAGCTGTATACAAAGTTACAGCATACCAAAGGATGGACAGAGAGACAGTGACTAAAGGTCACATGAAGGTCACATGAAGGTCACATGAAGCATGACACAACGTGAACATGTGAACGTCTCTCAGTGACCAGAAAACTGTGAAATCGTAGTAACCTGTAATGTAACCCTGGTTCTATGAGCACCTGTCCCGCTCCACATCACACTGTTAAAGGACAGGAACATATACAATGCAGCCGTCGTATACATTGGACGTTAATATATATCTTATTCCAGCCTCTTTTGTCATTTTTGGTGAATAAATTGCTTTGTGTGACCTTTGAAACCGCCTCTTCTCCACCGTGACCTCGTGAGCCGGGTGCTGACACCATCAGCGATGCTGATTTATGAATCAAAAACACAAAATGACACCTTCGGATTTTTCTTTTGTACCAGTGGAGGAGCTGATCGGGAGAGGGCGGAGCTAAAGCGGCGGTCAGGAGGTCGTGATCCGGTTCAGAGGGAAGGTGATCCGGTCCGATCGGACTTCATGTCGTTGAGATAAAATAAAGAAATAATAAATAAAGGTGTTATTAAGGAATCAATAAGAAGATGGAGCAGATATTATGAGATATATCTACACTGTAAAAAAATGGTAATTTTACAGAAAATACATTTTTTACAGTGGTTGTATTTTTTTTATTTATTATTATATACAAAACTCTGTAAAATTAGAAGAATTATCTGGAAATTAACAACCCAAATGTTAATTTAAATATCATGTGAATAATAAAAAATTACATTTTTTTTGTATAGAAAAATAACTGTATTATTTATATTGTATTTTTACTGTTTTCTTAAATTAAATATAAATTCATGTATGTCCTTCATTGAAGGTGTTTGATCCTAAAAATTCAGAAAAAATGTAAAATACTAGTCTTTCAATGCAGAACTTGAACATTGAAGGTGTTTAATCGTAATAATACAAGAACAATCTGTAAAAATAACAGTGTTTCACTGCAAAATCTTTAATAAAAATGTCTATTAATTTATGGTCTTATTCCTTTATTTGAATTAAGATATTTTACCTTCATTTGAAGGTTTTCGTCATTTAACTCTTTATTAACGTTTTATTTTTTACAGTGTCGATTGTTCCTGTCATACGGAAAGAGAGAAGAACGATTTTAATTACTAACTAGAAAATTTCGCAAGAAATTTTGAAAGTGTGGCTACTACTGCCGTAAGACGTCGCAATATATAGCTTTTGTTTCTGACGCCCGTCTCTCCTCCAAAGCACTTGAGTTGGTTTGTGTGTTAAACTGATTGGCTGATATGAAGCACCTGTGTGCTGCCGTCGTCATGGTGACCAAGTGAGCGCCAGCAGACTGATTAGAGGCAGACTGGACTGTGGACTTAAGGAAATAAACTACTGAACGTCCTGAACACACACAAACGTATATGAAATATCATATGACCTTATTAATGATCACAGTGTTGACAACTACACAATATAAAACACACGTAAATGTCTTTATGTGTGTCTGTGTGTGTGTGTGTGTATGTGTCTGTTTGTGTGTGTGTGTTTGTGTGTCTGTTTGTGTGTGTGTGTCTGTTTGTGTGTGTGTGTGTTTGTGTATGTGTTTGTTTGTTTGTGTGTGTGTCTGTGTGTCTGTGAGACAAACAGACAGAGAGACAGAAGTCATCTGTGTTGTGTGTGTGTGTGTGTATGTGTTTGTTTGTTTGTGTGTGTGTATGTGTTTGTTTGTTTGTGTGTGTGTATGTGTGTCTGTGTGTCTGTGTGTGTGAGACAAACAGACAGAGAGACAGAAGTCATCTGTGTTGTGTGTGCGTGTGTAAGTGTCTGCGTGTCTGTTAAACTGCCCTAACGAGAACACCTGTGGGTCGTTAGATCAAAGGTTGCCATGGTGATGACTTCAAAGGGACTTCCTTACGCTGAGCTTAATAGACCTAAATACTGTGGAACTCCTTTCAAACTATTTTTAAAAAATGGTACTTTAAAAGCTCCTATTGTTTCGATATCGCATATTGAGCGTTAGGAAGACCTGATGAACAGATACTGTGACTGGCGAGTCTGTACGATAAAACATGTGTCTGTACGGGCGATTTACAAATCAGGTACGAGCTTCAGGGGAGACGTGGCTTTGGAGGGAGATTTAACATGGCGGCGGATGGCAGAGCGAGGTGGACTTGCTCTCACATTCAGTCCGATTTCAAGACGTCTGAGTCTGTTGGATTCCTATCGACCACAGTTTACGACAGAAGACAAGATTTCCAACGTTTCTATCCAACAATGGTGTATGAAGAGTGAACATTGTGGGAGTAAAGACAAAATACGTTTTATTTTTTTAACAGTTTCTGTCGCTTCTTCTCACTCTGTTAATTGGCGCGCCACCCTCTACGAACGTTTCGTGAAATTTTTTTTATGTTTTTTGCATTTTTCGGGAAAACGTACGGGCGAATCTCTTAGAAAAGTCATACCTCACGATTCCCGCGCAAACCGCACGTTTCGATGTAATTTTTGCGCATGTGCTGGCAACGCTCTGGGAGGAGTAGTGGTTTGACTATAAGAAGAATAATAATAATAACTAGAAAGAGCATTTCCTGCTGAAAATGCGTTGGAATGCAAAAAGCTGAAGCATAAAGCTGAAATATTTGAAAGAAATTGCTGAATGTAGCTGAAAATAGTGAAATAAAGTTGAATAAAGCTTAAAAAAAGCTTAAAGCTGAATATATATGAAAACAGCTGAATGTATATGAAAATACTGGAATATTTATCAAAACAGGTGAATATATATGAAAATAGTGGAATATATATGAACATGTAAAGAAAACTACCTGATGAAAAGTGTTGAAGCCCAAAAGCATTAAACTGAACTGTTGAAAATCCTTGTTGTTTAAATGTATAATTGGAAAAGGTGAAAGGAAAACTGCATCATCTAAACACTGAACATAGTGAAATATTGTTGAATAAAGCTTAAAAAAGCTTTAAAAAAGCTGAATATATTTGAAAATAACAAAACAACTGAATAAAACACCTGAATATGTATGAAAATAGTGGAATATATATGAACATGTAAAGAAAACTACCTGATGAAAAGTGTTGAAGCCCAAAAGCATTAAACTGAACTGTTGAAAATCCTTCTTGTTTAAATGTATAATTGGAAAAGTTGAAAGGAAAAGTGCATCATCTAAATACTGAACATAGTGAAATATTGTTGAATAAAGCTGAAAAAAGCTGAATATATTTGAAAATAACAAAACAACTGAATATATATAAAAATAGTGGAATATAAATGAACATGGAAAGAAAACTAACTGATGAAAAGTGTTGAAGCCCAAAAGCATTAAACTGAACTGTTGAAAATCCTTCTTGTTTAAATGTATAATTGGAAAAGTTGAAAGGAAAACTGCATCGTCTAATTACTGAACATAGTGAAATTTTGTTGAATAAAGCTTAAAAAAGCTTTAAAAAAGCTGAATATATTTGAAAATAACAAAACAACTGAATATATATGAAAATAGTGGAATATATATGAACATGTAAAGAAAACTACCTGATGAAAAGTGTTGAAGCCCAAAAGCATTAAACTGAACTGTTGAAAATCCTTGTTGTTTAAATGTATAATTGGAAAAGTTGAAAGGAAAACTGCATCATCTAAACACTGAACATAGTAAAATATTGTTGAATAAAGCTTAAAAAAGCTGAATATACTTGAAAATAACAAAACAGCTGAATATATATGAAAATAGTGGAATATATATATGAACAGATAGAGAAAGGGAGGGAGGGAGACAGAGAGAGAAGTCCTGTGTGTGTGTGCGTGTGTAAGTGTCTGTGTGTCTGTTAAACTGCCCTCATGTCAGAGGTTGCCATGGTGATGAATTCAAATATCGGCAGTTACAATTACTAACTGCCGATGATTATATGGAGTCAATGCTGGCAAACACCTATCCAAAAATCACCCAAAAAACATACTTAAAAAGCCCCGATTGCTTAGATATCGCATATGAAGCGTTAGGAAGACTTGATGAACAGATACTGTGACTGGTGAGTCTGTACGATAAAACATGTGTCTGTACGGGCGATTTACAAATCAGGTACGAGCTTCAGGGGAGACGTGGCTTTGGAGGGAGATTTAACATTGAAGCGGATGGCAGAGCGAGGTGGACTTGCTCTCACATTCAGTCCGATTACGAGACGTCTGAATGTGTTGGATTCCTATCGACCGCAGTTTATGACAGAAGACAAGATTTCCAACGTTTTGAGCTATAAATTATGCCCAAAGAGTACACGGTACGGAGTTTACGGCAAATTTAAAAAAAAAAAATCTTCAAGATCTGACGTGGGTCTGCCCTCTAAGTATGACATCACGTGCACTGAGGTCCGCAACACACACTCATGCAAAAGAGAGAAAAGGCGGCAAAAAAACATAAAACTAAAACGCTGACAATTATGACAGTATAAAATATATCAATAAGTGGAGATATGCGGCAATAGCTGAAAGTTTTGGCAACATTTTAAACTTGGAATGGTGTCTCTAGCTGAAAGCATGGCAGAGCCTTAGGCTTTTGGAGCTGAAGAAGTTTCAGCGGATTTTAAAACGTTTTTCATTGGAAACCATTCATTTTTATTTTTATAAAAAGTTTAATAATTTAAATATTTGAAAAAATATGAAAAATGTAAAAGCGTAGAATAATAGCTGAACGTTTTGTCAACATTTGAAATTTTTAATTGTGTCTCTAGCTGAACGTATGAAGAACCTGCAAACGTTTGAAGTTGAAGATGATTTGAAGATTTCCCCATTGGGTCCCATTTTAAAAAAAATCATAAAAAGTTTAATAATTTAAAAATTTGAAAAGTCTGAAATTTGAAAAGGAAGTTGCACACGTGTGCTTAAGAAGCTGAATATTTGAATAATTGAACTTTTTTCTGTAGCTGAAAATATGAAGGAGCTGAAGAGGTCCAAAATACGTACGGAAGAAATAGAATAATAACTAGAAATTGCATTTCCTGTGGAAAATGCGTTGGAATGCAAAAAGCTGAAGCATAAAGCTGAAATATTTGAAAGAAATTGCTGAATGTAGCTGAAAATAGTGAAATAAAGTTGAATAAAGCTTAAAAAAAGCTTAAAGATGAATATATATGAAAACAGCTGAATGTATATGAAAATACTGGAATATTTATCAAAACAGGTGAATATATATGAAAATAGTGGAATATATATGAACATGTAAAGAAAACTACCTGATGAAAAGTGTTGAAGCCCAAAAGCATTAAACTGAACTGTTGAAAATCCTTGTTGTTTAAATGTATAATTGGAAAAGGTGAAAGGAAAACTGCATCATCTAAACACTGAACATAGTGAAATATTGTTGAATAAAGCTTAAAAAAGCTTTAAAAAAGCTGAATATATTTGAAAATAACAAAACAACTGAATAAAACACCTGAATATGTATGAAAATAGTGGAATATATATGAACATGTAAAGAAAACTACCTGATGAAAAGTGTTGAAGCCCAAAAGCATTAAACTGAACTGTTGAAAATCCTTCTTGTTTAAATGTATAATTGGAAAAGTTGAAAGGAAAAGTGCATCATCTAAATACTGAACATAGTGAAATATTGTTGAATAAAGCTTAAAAAAGCTGAATATATTTGAAAATAACAAAACAACTGAATATATATAAAAATAGTGGAATATATATGAACATGTAAAGAAAACTACCTGATGAAAAGTGTTGAAGCCCAAAAGCATTAAACTGAACTGTTGAAAATCCTTCTTGTTTAAATGTATAATTGGAAAAGTTGAAAGGAAAAGTGCATCATCTAAATACTGAACATAGTGAAATATTGTTGAATAAAGCTTAAAAAAGCTGAATATATTTGAAAATAACAAAACAACTGAATATATATAAAAATAGTGGAATATATATGAACATGTAAAGAAAACTAACTGATGAAAAGTGTTGAAGCCCAAAAGCATTAAACTGAACTGTTGAAAATCCTTCTTGTTTAAATGTATAATTGGAAAAGTTGAAAGGAAAAGTGCATCATCTAAACACTGAACATAGTAAAATATTGTTGAATAAAGCTTAAAAAAGCTGAATATATTTGAAAATAACAAAACAGCTGAATAGATATGAAAATAGTGGAATATATATATGAACAGATAGAGAAAGGGAGGGAGGGAGACAGAGAGAGAAGTCCTGTGTGTGTGTGCGTGTGTAAGTGTCTGTGTGTCTGTTGAACTGCCCTCATGTCAGAGGTTGCCATGGTGATGAATTCAAATATCGGCAGTTACAATTACTAACTGCCGATGATTATATGGAGTCAATGCTGGGAAACACCTATCCAAAAATCACCCAAAAAACATACTTAAAAAGCCCCGATTGCTTCAATATCGCATATGAAGCGTTAGGAAGACCTGATGAACAGATACTGTGACTGGTGAGTCTGTACGATAAAACATGTGTCTGTACGGGCGATTTACAAATCAGGTACGAGCTTCAGGGGAGACGTGGCTTTGGAGGGAGATTTAACATTGAAGCGGATGGCAGAGCGAGGTGGACTTGCTCTCACATTCAGTCCGATTACGAGACGTCTGAATGTGTTGGATTCCTATCGACCGCAGTTTATGACAGAAGACAAGATTTCCAACGTTTTGAGCTATAAATTATGCCCAAAGAGTACACGGTACGGAGTTTACGGCAAATTTAAAAAAAAAAAATCTTCAAGATCTGACGTGGGTCTGCCCTCTAAGTATGACATCACGTGCACTGAGCTCCGCAACACACACTCATGCAAAAGAGAGAAAAGGCGGCAAAAAAACATAAAACTAAAACGCTGACAATTATGACAGTATAAAATATATCAATAAGTGGAGATATGCGGTAATAGCTGAAAGTTTTGGCAACATTTTAAACTTGGAATGGTGTCTCTAGCTGAAAGCATGGCAGAGCCTTAGGCTTTTGGAGCTGAAGAAGTTTTAAAACGTTTTTCATTGGAAACCATTCATTTTTATTTTTATAAAAAGTTTAATAATTTAAATATTTGAAAAAATATGAAAAATGTAAAAGCGTAGAATAATAGCTGAACGTTTTGTCAACATTTGAAATTTGAAATTGTGTCTCTAGCTGAACGTATGAAGAACCTGCAAACGTTTGAAGTTGAAGATGATTTGAAGATTTCCCCATTGGGTCCCATTTTAAAAAAAATCATAAAAAGTTTAATAATTTAAAAATTTGAAAAGTCTGAAATTTGAAAAGGAAGTTGCACACGTGTGCTTAAGAAGCTGAATATTTGAATAATTGAACTTTTTTCTGTAGCTGAAAATATGAAGGAGCTGAAGAGGTCCAAAATACGTACGGAAGAAATAGAATAATAAGTTTTTTAAAGATTCGAAGAACAATAGTTGGAATGCTCGAAGCATTCCAACTAATAAGCCCGCAGGAGAACATGAAGTGTGCTTCCAGCATGGGGTCTCTGACCCCATGCGGCTGAAGCCACACTTAATGACTTCATTTCATCGACCTCATATCAGTGCAGGTGGACTCCTTCATATCTTCTATGTGACTGTGTTTCCAATAAAAACAAAACTGAACTCGACAGGAAGTTGTCAACAAACTAAAAAATACAAAAAATCTGCTCGCCCCCGTCACCGAGGAGAGAAATTGCCGGTTCGGGGTCTCGGTATCGGCAACAAAAAACCCAGCCGCTCCGCCGCCGCCGCCTCTGGGCCGCGTCTGATTATGTATGAGTTGTCTATTAGATAGGGATTTAGGGAACACGAGGCATACTGTATATCGGGATCCGATCTGAGGACAATCTGCGGGCTTCAAACAGAGACGGAGCGCCGCCTGACGGAGAGGCTTCACTATCTGAAATGACTGTTTGTTTTCAATTTCACATTCCAGCTGATTCCCTCTGGATCGGGGCGCCGAGAGGTTATTACGACGCAGACGAGCCCGCGGCGCCGGAGAGAGAGTGTGTGTGTGTGTGTGTGTGTGTGTGTGTGTGTGTGTGTGTGTGTGTGTGAGGACAGGTAAGTGAGTGTGTGTTTTATTTATCATCGAAACTAAGTGTGCGTACGTTTGGATACATGCACAGTCCCAGATATCAGCAGAAACATACGACTTTGAAGGTGTATGACTCCATAAATGTCTCAACATATATGAAGATGAGGAATAGTTTGTTAGAAGTTAAACACCAGCTGTTCATGACTGCATTGATGGAAAGAAAAAGCAGAAAATCGAAGATGTAATAAACCTCACACAGTTAAAATGTGTTATTTGATACGCACTACCACTTCAGTCCACAGAGGGCGCCAGAGTCAACGCAAAATATAATTTCCTTGAAGTAGCTTCATTATTATTTAATGTTTCGCAGCACAAACTCAAGCTACATGCTGACGGGGCGGAGCTCCTGTCATTCCCAGAATGCATTGCTTGTCATGAAACCGCAGCAGTCGTTGCAGACGGTCAAGCGAACACTTTGTAGTTTGATAAAAAAAATATTAAAAAAGCAGAAAATTGATCTTCATTTGTGAAATTGGTGACGTTTCCCTTTAAGAAATGAAAGTACGAGAGAATTTATCAGCATTTGAGTTTGTGCTGCGAAACCAGAAATAATGAAGCTACTTGGAGGAAATTATATTTAATGTTGACTCTAGCGCCCTCTGTGGACTAAAGTGGTAGTGCGTGCTGTATGGGCTGCATGTTATAATAACACATTTTAACTGTGTGGGGTTAATGCGAAAACAAAGAGTCTATATATATATATATATATATATATATATATATATATATATATATATATATATATATATATATATATATATTATACAAAGTGTGTGTATTACTGTGTCTGTTGTGTGTCTGGCGTCAAAGATATGAGTGTGTGTTTGTGTTTGTGTAGGAAGAGGAAGTGTATGTGTTTTATTTGACACTGAGTGTGCGTTTGAGCCTGAATGTGTTTGTTGATGTTATGTATGACGGTCTTTGTAATAGATTTGTGTGTGTGTGTGTGTGTGTGTGTGTGTGTGTGTGTGTGTGTGTGTGTGTGTGTGTGTGTGTCTCCCCTATCAGTTAGACAAGTCATTATTCTTGGCTGACAGCGCTCAGCTCCCGCTCCTCTGCTAGGTAATGAATTCTCCTCCAGATAAAGAAAATAAAAATCATCTTTAATTTCTCCGCCTCGACGTTTGTGTAAACTCTGATTCTTTTCCGCCCGGGTGCGTTGGATTCGCCGCCCCGCCGCTCCCTGCACAGACTGCCAGGCTCAGCCGGACTACGGGGCCGCAGAGAGATGACGGCGGTGATGGTGAAATAAATAAAAAAAGCAAACGCTCTGCTGCGGATGAAGGAGCTGAAATAAGATGGATGAAGGGTGGAGGCTGCGTTCACACGCTGACCGGACGTTTAAGAAGAGTGAGAAATGTGTGTTTGCATCATCGACTGTATGTAAGAAGTGGACGTAGTCATCAGGGTAGAGACCTGTCAATCACCTCGTAGCCCCGCCCCTACAGCGTCCCCTGCTTTAAGGTCTGTTTGACTCTAATAGACCATAATGTACTAAATGAACATCGTGCTGTATAGAAGAAGACTAGAAACTAGAGATTGAGACATAAACTCATGTTTACAATGTTTACTGAGGGAATACATCAAGAGAGAAGTAGAGTCACTTATATAGACTTCTATACAACCAGAGGACGCCGACTTTAAATGTTGATTTTCATCATTTGAGAACGTGTTTGCATGTAGAGAAAGAACATAAGTGGAACCACAATCGAGCCTTGAGGAACTCCACGTGACTCAACAACAGAAAACACTGAAAACAGAGAGACGATGAGACAAACTGAGATCGTGCATCTGTTTTTCTTTTAGAGCACAAACTCCGACAACGAGCCCAATAACTGATGATGGATCGGTTGTCTGACACACACACACACACGCACACACACACACACACACACACACACACACACACACACACACACACACACACACACACACACACACACACACACAGTAACTCTTTTTCCACCATCAGCCAGTAGCACAGTGAGCTTCTGATTTACACCTGAGATGTCACATAACACACACACACACACACACACACACACACACACACACACACACACACACACACACACACACACACACACACACACACACACACACACACACACAGGTCCCTGATGTGTGCTGCGTTTGTTTTATGCCCCATCTGCTCTCCCTCCCCACAGCCCCATTACAGTTAAACTACAGCTCGGCTCTACGGGTGCAGGCAGGGGACAAAAAGGACGTTGAGCAGCAGCCGCCTGACATCCCTCCTCTCAGGTATCTGCAGCACGGAGGGCAGCGAGGGGCAATAAAAGGGACAGGTGGCAATGTTAGATTACCCCAAAAAAAGACTATCCATAATTTTTAATGATGCAAAGGTTTTTTTTATATTAAAAAAAAATGTGTATTAAAAAATAATGTGGAAACCTTTTTTAGTTTGTGAGCGAATTTGTGTAAAACGCCCCAAAAAAACAACAAAAACAACATGAAGTGTCTGAGCTGCTCTGGGGACAAAAACACAGGAGCTGAGAAAAGTGAGTTTGAGGCTGCAAACGGCTTCACGGACACACACAAGGTGTGTTGCTGCTGTTGCTGCTGTTGTTGTTGTTGTTGTTGTGAGTTTCTTCAGTGAAAACACACAGGAATTGTTCTGAGAAGTTTGTACTTTTAAATCCGACTAAGTGAATAAACGCCTGATCTCTCTCTCGCTGGATCGCGGCGGAAATAAAATGACTGTTTTTGTGAATAGACGTGACATTGTGCAATATATATATATATATATATATATATATATATATATATATATATATATATATATATATATATATATATATATATATATATATATATACACACACCAGACGTCTGCATCGTATACATTATTGTTCTTTAGCAGTGTGATGTGACACAGAGCGAGGCGAGTGCTCATAGAACCAGGGTTACATTACAGGTTACAATGATTTCACAGTTTGCTGGTCTCTGAGAGGAGACGTTCACATGTTCACGTTATTTCATGCTTTATGTGACCTTCTGTGACCTTTGGTCTCTGTATTTCTTTCCATCCTCTGGTATGCTGTAACTTTCTATACAGCTGAATCATTTTCATAGTATTTTGTGTATATATAAACACATATATTGGGCTTCTGTCCGTCTCTTCGCTCTCTGTCTGCAGGTCAGACTAATATGAACTTGTGTCACGTCTCCTGCTAGAAACGTAATACAATACCAATAAACATGTTTTCCTTGTCGTCCGTTTCCATCAGCCTGGAAAGAGACGTTTAAATCCAGCAGCGGCTTCTCTCCTCGTGTTCCTACGGTGGCCCACAACGGACAAAAAGCAGCCTCACGCAGATGTTATGGGATGATGATAAATGACGCTCTAATGAGCTGAGCATCAACGCGTCACGCTAATGTTGCAGCTGCAGAAGCTGCAGCTTGATCTGTAATAATACATTATTATCTTATTATATGTGACATCATTTATCTGCATGTGCAAAGACAAACACATGTGTGTGCAGTGAATAAAGTGAGCACAAATAAGCAACTAGTTGCAGTATTCTTTGATTAATTCAGATTAAATATGTCTCGAGGTAAAGTGCAGAGAAACCAGACGAGTGGAGCAGAGGACTGATGGGAAAACAGGGTGCATTGTGGGAGTTATTACCGTTGCAAAAGCAGCATTGATGGAGAGAGAGGAAGAGGATGGGGAGATGATGGGGGTCGAAAAACTGGAAGTGCAGTGCATGCTGGGAGAGCGTCCGGGGTCACGGAGCCGCGGTGTGTTCAGGGCCCGTTCGAAAAGAAGTTTCAGTTTTCATATCAGGACGAGAAACAAATCATACTTCTGTTTGCTCTTTGATTTATTTTCTCATCTGTGTGTGTGTGTATGTGTGTGTGTGTGTGTGTGTGTGTATGTGTGTGTGTGTGTTGTTGTCTGTATACTCATGTCCATCATTACAGCACAGAGTGTGTGTGGTCATTTAGAAACATGAGCTGTTTCACTCCCCCTGTCTCTGCCCATGCGTTCCATTAAAACACCTATCGATCCACACACACACACACACACACACACACACACACACACACACACACACACACACACACACACACACACACACACGGGGAGTGAAAGGCCACGATAAGTAGAAACAGAGTTAATATGTCGCTCAGTTTTCATCGATGAACAGAAAAGAAAGAAAAGGTTGAGACTCAGCTGACATTTATTCTTTAGTCATGAAGCTGCGCTACACCTGTGTGTGTGTGTGTGTGTGTGTGTGTGTGTGTGTGTGTGTGTGTGTGTGTGTGTGTGTGTGTGTGTGTGTGTGTTCACAGGTATAATGTATAATAATAAGATTAATCATTTTCCATAAAACATGTTAAACATTAATAACAGTTCATGAGTGAACACAACTCATGAACAGTTGGACATGTGAGGCGAGGTGAAAGGCATTCTGGGAAATGTAGGACAGGAGGTGAAACCGAGGCCCTTTGAATGCGTAAAGAAAAGATGCTTCAGGTGTTAATATGAGACAAAGAACTCAATGTTTCATCTTCATAAACTTCTGCGTCCTGAAGCAGAGTCGAGCGGCTAAATAACAATTACAATTAAACGTCGTTATCGCGACGCTAACAACGAGCCGGCCGAGCAGACTGCAGACGACGCGGCGGCTAATCTCCCTCTGATGCGGATTCATTATAGATAGAAGTGAACCGTAATGACATTTATGATTTAAATATGACCCGGCTGCATAACAATGAGCTGCTTCGGCACCTGGCAGGCGAAGGTTTGGGCTGAAGAACACAAACGCCGTCAGGTTCAAACTTCAAAATGGGATTTTTGTTATAAAAGACATGGAAGCTAAAAGTAAAGAATGAATCTGTTTAATTGTTCATTTTAGGAATAATGATATCATTTTAAAATGTACAAAAATAATTTAATTGATGCTTTTTAAAGATACGAGGCTGAACAGTTGATGAAATATGTTGATATTTAATAGTCGAGATATTTTCGATGCTCTAGGGCGGGGCTACAAGGTGATTGACAGGGGATGATTTAGGGCGGGGCGACAAGGTGATTGACAGGCGATGCTTTAGGGCGGGGCGACAAGGTGATTGACAGGCGATGCTTTAGGGCGGGGCTACAAGATGATTGACAGGTCGACACCAGAGACGTATTCTCTTCGTCGCTCCTCAGTCCTAATGTGGTCACTTCCTGTTCTCTGGTTGCAAAAAAAACAAGATGGCGACGGCCAAATCGACAAACTGGAGGCTTCAAAACATCAGACGACAATCGGACGAGTGACGTCACGACGACTAAACGTGCACTTCTTAATGAAACACGTTCAGAAATGTTCCCACACTTTTATTTTTATATTTTTTATGTTCTTTGTGTTTTCTTTAAACTGTTCTGATGAGCAATGTGAAGCTATGACTGAAATAAACTCGATGTGTGTCTTTGTTTCTACATTTCTTGTTGCTTTTAGGGTGTACATACACACACACACACACACACACACACACACACACACACACACACACACACACGACTTTAAAACAGACCCGTGTGCACAAATCCCTCTTTATAATCGCCCATCAATTTATCTGTTTTCTGCATTTAAAGTGCAGGTTTCATCACAATCTATAGGGGTTACAGAGCACACACACACACACACACACACACACACACACACACACACACACACACACACACACACACACACACACACACACACACACGCTAAGCCAGCGGTGGTCACATCCAGTTATGCTGACACGGCCCAGCATCTGCTCGGCGGCTCCAGAATGACACCGATTTGCACTTAAATGAGTGGATTTAAGTGGCGCGCCGCCACTCGCCGGCCATATGTGATCCCAATGTCTTTATCCTGCTTTACACTGAGGGGGAGGAGGGGGGAGGGGGGGGGGGAGGAGGGAGGGGGAGAGGAGGAGGGGAGACAAGAGACGGAGGGCGGAGGGGGAGATTAGGACAGACAGCAGAGAGAGAGAGAGAGAGAGAGAGGGATAAGTGGGGAGAGAAAGAAGCATAAAAAGAAATAAATGGAGGCGTAATGAGAGAGAGATGAGGGGGGAGAGAGAGAGAGAGAGAGAGAGAGAGGGGGAGGGATGAGAGGAGCGTCAGCTGCTAAACCATCAACAGCAGGGTCGTCACCGGCTGCGATCCATTACTCTGAACTCGGTCACTCGCACGCCCAACTCGCTACGAAGGAAACGAGAGAAGGAAACAAGAGAAGGAGACGAGAGATGGAGCTTCTTCTCTTCCTCCTCCCTTTGCTTCCTTTTCTCCTCCTCCTTCTCTTCTCTCCTTGTGTCCTCACCTTCTGTCTCCTTCTCTTGTTACCCACCTTCCTTCTCTCCTCGCTCCTTCTTTTCCTCCTTCCTCTGCTTCCTCCACCCTGATCTGTTCTCCTAATCCTTCTTGTCTCTCCTTGTCTCCTTCTCTTCTTTCCCACCCTCATTCTTCTCCTCCATTCCTTCCTCCTTCTCTTCAGCTCACGTCACCACATTTATC
>NW_027176207.1:21724634-21737134 GCF_023055335.1 Clinocottus analis | reverse complement strand
ACACACACACACACACGCACACACACACACACACACACACACACACACACACACACACACACACGTCTCAATTAGATCACTAAGAGGGCAGCTGCAGGCATTGACTCTTCTTATAAACACACGCACATTAGCATGTACAGGCACACACACATATTAACACACACACACACACACACACACACACACACACACACACACACACACACACACACACACACACTGCTGGTGGAGCAACAGGGTGTTGCAGAGAGAGAGAGAGAGAGAGAGACAGGTCTTCCTGCTGTCTGTCTGCACAGAGAACGACAGGAAGTCCGTCTCGTGAAACACAAAAGTTCACATCATGATTTACACAAATATAATATAAAAATATACTAAAATATACCTTTTAATGATCTTAAAAGTACAAATCCAAGATGGCAGCATCTGTCAACCACACAATGGGGCTTAAAATATTTAGGATATTGGGAAAAAAGGTTATATACGTAAGACCTGCTTTAATTTCATGAATGAATGAATGAATGTTCAATAACAGATCACTCCTCAAGTTACACATTGTTCTTCTTTTTGTTCTTTGTTTCATTGTTGCTTCATTCTGTCGTCCACCCTTTGTTCTCCATGAGTATGACTGATAATATGAATCCTTATAGACTGCAGATATTCTTCATGTTCTTCTCGTCTCTTAAATTTCAGGTTGTCGAGTCGACTGGACGACTTCCTGCGAGTTCAACTGCAGCACTTCTTCCTTTACGTGTTGATTATTAAATAAATAAAGAGAACGAGAGAAGTTGGAGAACTGAAATCTTCCGGAGGCTCCGATAATTATAACACGCCTACAAATTGGTGACCCCGACGTGATCGTGTGACCTCGATTAAGAGAAGTTGTTGAAGTGAATTGTTCCAGAAAAATTAAATCATCTAAAAAACATCTGTAAATAGAAAATAATACAAATCCTCTGTCCTATAACATTTAATCTGCTGAGACTCGACTGAGGAACTGAATCTTCAACGTCCGAAAGTAAACAACTTTTCTTTCTGCAGAGAATAACAATGTGGAGAGGAAGAAGAAGAAGAGTGCATGATGGAGGTGATGATGATGATGGTGTGTGTTTAATTACAGCGCCGCTCTTTGTTAATGACTCCATTAACGGCCCGTTTGATTGGCCGGCCGCGTCCGCCGACTCCCCGACGAGACAAAACGACGTAAAACCGTTCTGAATCCTCTTCACACATAAATCCGTCTGAAGATTGTTTCAGCGCCGCCACCGAGCGAGGAAACTCATCACCTCGTCAATTTGTCAAAAGGCTTAAAAAAAAAGAAGAAGTAAAATCCTCCTCCTCCTCCTCCTCGATCTAATTAAAGTTGAAAAAATAATTAGCGATATATTTCCCTTCCTTTTAAAGAAGGAAAGCCGGAGCGAGGGAAGGGCAGTGATTAAAAGGAGGAGAGGAGGAAAGGAAGAGCAATTAAGAGGATGGAGGTTGACGAACTCTGTGTACACATGTAGGATTACCGGGTGAGACTCCAACAAGGCAAAGACAAGCTCCCCTCGCTCCGTCTCGCACTTCTTTCTCTTTCTCTTTTTTCTCCCCCCCTCTTTTTGAGTCGGCGTGCCACTTCTTCGGCAGCTGATAAAAGCCGAGAGAACAAGATAACCGGCTCAGCGGAGCCGGCGGTGAAAGCTTAGGGGACCCAATTTGACAATTAATCAATTATTTGATAGAAATCATCAATCAATCTTGGAGGGGGAATTAATCCAGGAGTGGAGAGGGGGGGGGGGGGGGGATAGAGAGACACAGTGACAGAAAGAGAGAAAGAGAGAGAGAGAGAGTGATGTGCCTTCCTCTTTAATTTGGTAAACTGATTGGCCTTTTTTCTTCTTCGCCTCCATATCTGAGAGCTTCCTGTATCTAATTCACAGAGACAAGGAGTTCACATTGAACTAATGGAGGAGGAAGAGGAGGAGGAGGAGGAGGCGTAGGAGGAGGAGGCGGGGCTAATGCATGTCGGTAAATATGAGTTCAATTCCAGAAAACAACGTACAGATAAGTCTGAGCGTCTGAGCGCTCGACGTCGTCTCCAGATTCAACGTCTAAACTCTGGTTTGACGTTAACAGGGTTCACACACATTTGAACCAATGGATGTCTGTGACTTTAAACCCATCATTTATTACATTTAACCAAATGTCCATGAGTTTAAACCACATTTAAATGACTTCAAACCAAATTTCTATGACTTTTTACTAAATTTATATGACTTTTAATCCAATGTCCAAGACTTTAAATCAAAATGTAATAACTTTTAACCAAGTTTCCATTACTTTGAACCACATGTATATGACTTTTAACACAACTTTCATGACTTTTCTACGACTTTTAACCATTTTTTAAAAATATTTCAATGACTTTTAACCAAATTTCAATGACTTTAAACCATATTTCCATGAGCAAACATTGTGTGAAATGTGTGTGAACAGTACAAAGTGATAAAATGTAGTATTTAAACTAACAATGAGGATTCAAAGCATACAGTAAACCTTAAATGACTCAAATGAATGAGAGACAATAGTTTGATTAAAAGAATAAACATTCATATAGATGCCTGTATGTATGCTGCTGATATTTTGAGCCTCTTTCTTTTAAAAGTTCTTTTCCAGGTTTTCCATGATCGTATGAACTCACGTGACACAAACACAGTCTGCTGGGTGAAATTCCCGGTTTAATGTTTTGCCCTCTTTCTACTTCCTGGTTGAGGATTGCATTCATTACACATGAATAGACGCGTCTGCATATCTATCCGTTCTGTTGAGGCCGAGTGAGAACCGCCTGCATGAGCGATGAGCTCCGTGTGCCAGTTTACACACATTCGCGGCAAAATTCCCACAATTATGTCACCGCGGCTCGGGCGAGGACTTGGCAGGCTTTCCCTCAGAAAGCCGACTGAATGCAGCCACTCGTCCACAATTGGCTCGTTGATCTGTGCCGCCGCCACCGAACAACCTCCCGTTTCATCCGCCTCCCGAGCGCACCGGCAGCAAAAGGAAGCCGGCGCCACGGACGGATTAGTGGACCCGCTTAGCGGGCTCAAACCGCCGGGGCCCCACCTGTCCTTCAGCGACAAAATATCAATCACAGGGACGAGTGTCAGCCAGGAGGACGAGAAGGACTAAAGAGAGACTCACGGCGAGTACCAGGGGTAAAACAACCACAGAGACACACAAAAGGACCACAAAGAGACACAAAACAACTACAAAGAGACATCAAATGACTACAAAGAGACATCAAATGACTACAAAGACACATCTAATGACTACAAAGACACATCAAATGACTACAAAGAGGCATCTAGTTGAGATAAAGTGGCTACAAAGACACCCAAACAACTATAATGAGACCTAAAACAAAATGGGCCCCACAAAGAATACAAAGAGACACACAATGACCACAAAGAGTACAACAATGCAAAGTACCAGGGGTAAAACAACCACAAAGATACACAACATGACTACAAAGAGACACAAAACAACTACAAAGATGAGAGACATATGATGACAAAGAGGCACAAAACAACTACAAAGAGACATCAAATGACTACAAAGAGACACAAAACAATTACAAAGATACCTAATTACTTAAAAGAAACACAAAACTATAAAGAGACACAGAATGAACACAAAACAACTACAAAGAGACAAAGTGGCTAAAAAATAGACATAAACAACTACAATGGTCCTCACAAAGAAAACAAAGAGACACAAAATGGAAGCAAAGATACAAAACAGCTACAAAGAAAACAAAGAAGCACAGAATGGCAACAAACAACTACAAAGACACAAAGTGGCTACAAAGAGATACAAAACAACTACAAAGGGCCTCACAAAGAAAGCAAAGAGACACAAAATGGAAACAAAGATACAAAACAACTACAAAGAGACACGTGATAACTTCAAAGAGACACAAAACAGCTGCAAAGACACGCCCAGCATGCAGAGACACATACTGGCTACAAGGAGACAGAAGACGATCACAAAAAGAAACACAAAGGAGACCACAGAGCGCGACACAGCGGTGCAGATGGACGCAGGAGGCGGCGTTCTTCTTTTCAGGAATGGTCAGCTCACAGGAAGTGATGCTGTTCCTGCCGTAGTGATGGACTAACATGCTCACTGGTTAGAGGAGGGGAAGGACCCGGCAGGCTGGATGCTGTCTGACACGCCGAGACCTTTACCGCTGCGCCGCGGTGCATTCAGGCGCCGCGGGAATCTCCTCCGTGTGAGTCCAGGGCTGATTAACAGCAGCTCTCCGTTCTTTACAGAAGAAGCTGCGAACGTCGCTCGACCTTTAAAACAACGACGTCGCGCGTGGAAGCGGCTCGTCTCTGACGGCTGACGACCGCATTTCAGATTAAAGACTTTTGTTCTTCGTGGCGACAAGAAATGAAGCGGTGAGCCGACGTTTCCCAGCCGCAGGTTGACGCCTTTTATGGGACTTTACACGGCACTTCTTGACTTTAACTGTCTGGATTCACACGTGAGAGGTTTGCACAGGAACAAGGAAATGTGACGGTTTGAAACCCTTTTAATTAAGCAACACACACACACACACAAACACGCACACGCACACAGACAGAGCATGTCAATACTGACTTATTAGCGCCTCCAAGGTCGACGTGCCGACCTTCAGAATGGACGCTCGTCTCTATTAACAGGAACTGGTGGAGAGTGAACCAATTGAGACTCAGAACTCGTTACCAAGCTGACACACAGAGAGTACAATGAAGTGTCCCCGACACACACACACACACACACACACACACACACACACACACACACAGGGATAAAATATGCGTCGTCGCTCGCTGCACAAATCAACAACCGTCCGACGAGCTGATGAGATTTGAAATGAGCCTTAATTTGTTGGGAATTGTCTTTGGTAATGACGAGAGAGAGAGAGAGAGAGAGAGAGAGAGAGAGAGAGAGAGAGAGAGAGAGAGAGAGAGAGAGAGAGAGTTTGCAAAGCAAGAAACCGCTTTGAGTGAACTGAGAAGCTCAATTTGAGTGTTTTTCTAGATACAAGACATAACAGACACACACGCAGACAGACAGACACACACACACACACACACAGACACACACACACAGACAGGCAGGTGCGTGACTCACCTGTGACAGTCCCAGGTAGATGGAGACGGTCTCAGAGATGTAGAGGAAGCGTCCCTCCTTGTTTAGTGCAAATACAAAACCGTCCAGAGACTGAAGAGAGAAACACAGAGAGACGTCTTTTAGTCACTTCACACACACACACACACACACACACACACACACACACACACACACACACACTGACAACACAATCTATATTGTACAATTAGACCATTCGCTGTGTTTCAATTACATTTTTAAGCAAATTGTAAAGACGTTTTTGCACCAAGAACAATGTGAAGGAGGTGATGTTGTTTGGTTGTAGTTTGGTCAGAAGGTGGCGCTGAAGGCTCCACGCCGGCCAGTAAACAGAACAGAAGAAGAAAACTACTCAACCATCTCAGAGGGAAACGAGAGAGAGAATGTAAAAGTTCTCTGAAGATGAATATTAATGAGTGAAGACGTTGATCACGGAGTTAAATGTTACTTAAAAAACAACTTAAGCCTTAAAAACCTTTGCTGACGACATTCTTTGGCGTTGAAATTTTTTTTTTTATAGATACTTTAAAGTAAACGCGGCTGCAGTCGTCATCTACCTGCAGAGCATTGCATTGTGGGAAAGTAGCACGGAGATTTTTTTTTAGAGCTTTAAAACTTGTTCATGAAATATACAACGTTTACTTTTAAACACTGGTAGTAATGTATACTTCAACAGTACTGCAGTACTACTACACAGGAGGGCTGTGTCTGCGCACACACACACACACACACACACACACACACACACACACACTAAGGTGTGTCTAATGGTGTATTTATGAGAGGATCACGGCGCAACACTCGACTTCAGCAGAGAATCTCACTGACACACACAATCACAAACACACACACCCAGAAACACACACACACATGCACACGCACGGGCACACACACTCTCAGACGCAATCACTCACACACAGATCAAAGTGTGTCTAATGCTGTCGTTATGTGAAGATCATGGCAGAACACTCGACTCCTTGAGCACAATACACTGAATCAGACACACACACACACACACACACACACACACACACACACACACACACACAAAGACATTAATACTCCTGAGGTCAGGCAGGTTAATTACATATGGTTCCCTACTGTTGCTGCTGCTGATACACCAGGTCTCTGTGTGTGTGTGTGTGTGTGTGTGTGTGTGTGTGTGTGTGTGTGTGTGTGTGTGTGTGTGTGTGTGTGTGTGTGTTCATTCTTGTAAACTAATCTGAATTCAGAGGGAACACAGCTCCTACGCGGCCTTATTAGGGGCTTTTATTTTGAAAGTCCACTTCAGAATGTCTTATCTCCGTCACACGCAGGTCGTCTGCTTTTATTTTGAAGTTTTTGGAAATGTATTCTATATTAAATAAGTTTGACAAATTATTTTTTGAAATACCGATTATTCATCACGTGATATTTACTCATTTAGTTGTATTTACTTGCGTATGTCTTTTTGTTTGTTTATTATTGACAGACTGAAACAAATAAATTGTGTCACGTTCACTGGAACGACGCTTTTATTTTGAAGTGAATTTTTTAAATGTATTGTTTATTGATGAATTTGAAACATTATTTCTCTAACATTTACATGTTTAATAAACATATTTATGTATTTTTATTCATTTATAATTGACTGACATTTCCGATCACAATCAGATGCTTTTATTTTGAAGTCAGCTCTAACGCTCTCTCACGGTAATGTTGAGAATAAACAAGGAACAAAAAAAACTGTAAAGGGCAGCGGAGCGATGACGGGAGAAATCATCATGTTTCAAACACGACCTTTAACCTCTAGAACCTGCCATGATATGTGTGTGTGTGTGTGTGTGTGTGTGTGTGTGTGTGTGTGTGTGTGTGTGTGTCCGCTCAGTCTGCCCTCTCAGCTAACGAGATGCTAATGAGATGTTAATCGTCAATGAGCCTCATCAATGTCCGTCCATGCTGGGTTGCTCATTAACACACACCCTGACTCATGTCTGTGTGTGTGTGTGTGTGTGTGTGTGTGTGTGTGTGTGTGTGTGTGTGTGTGTGTGTGTGTGTGTGTGTGTGTGTGTGTGTTCTGATCCAGGTTTGCAGCTCTCAATGTTGTCGCCCTTCAACATGAAATGTCTTTTTGTCCTCCAGCGCATCGTTTCCCCAACGACATTACAGACCATTCAAACAAACGTTTGAGGCTAATTAGCTTAGCACGAAGTAACCTATAATATTATCAGGACTTCTGACCACCAGGGATAGACTCCTCTGGTTGTATAGAAGTCTATGCTTCATGTGTTGAAGCTGCATTCTCTCTCCTGACCACGAGTGATTGACAGGTCTCTACGTAAATATGGTCACTTCCTGTTGTCTGGTTGCAAAAAAAACAAGATGGCGACGGCCAAGAACGCCAAACTTGAGGCTTCAAAACAAGCAAAGCCGTGTGAGGAGCTGCTCGCTGAGCAATAAGCCGATGATCTTCACGTCTGCGCCTCAACCTCTCTGAGGGGTTTCATTCTCGCTCCCTCGTATCCTCCATTGTTTTCCACCGAGCACACACACACACACACACACACACACACACACACACACACACACACACACACACACACACACAGCTTCAGAGGCCCGTGAGAGTCATGTGACGTCTGAGCCTCTTTAAAAAGTAACGCGACGCAGCGATAGCAGGAAGCCGAGATGTGCCGATAAGCACACGCTGAGTTTCTCCTCTTTCCAGATTGAGGTCCAGGTTCCAGCTGCAGGTGAAGGGAAGCAAATCTGCCCGATTCAGAGGGATTAAAAAACGGATTAATTAGAATTGGAAAAGCGAGTTGAAAGGTGGAAATCCGTGTGTGTGTGTGTATAAATTATGCTGATACGGCGCTGATGTAAACACACACACACACGGGCCGAGATGTGCCGTAAACAAACGTAACCTTGCTGCCTGGTTGAGTCCCAGGTTGCCAGGCGGAGGTTAAACAGGCCTCAGATTATTGGAGCTGCAAAGCAGAGCTTCAGTCCAGACGTTGTTTTCAGCCGCCTGCTCGGGTTTACACCGGGAATAACGCACGAGGGGGCCGGGGTCCTCCCAAAGGTCGGGGGGGCGGGGGGGAGGTCGCGAGGTGCACGAAAAGGTCGGTGTAACGCTCAGAGAGCAATATCCCAGCCTCAGGAGCCGACACTTCTTCTGCAGGAGCCGCAGCCGGCTTCAAGGAAGCGCTGAGCGGCTCCCGGGCCACGGGGTGATTGACAGGTCGACGCCAGAGACGTGTACGGCGTCTCTACGTCCAAACCGATCACGCACATGGACACGTTGCCGCTTAAAGCAGACGGACACACAGTGAGACCAGTAAACCAGTGAAACCAGTACACCAGCATCAGCTGACCTCAGCCTGTTAAGTGGAGAGTGTTTTTCTCTACCTTTGTTGTTGTTCCACTTGTATTTGCATATTAATAGCACACACACACACACACACACACACACACACACACACACACACACCGTGACTTTAGATTGGTGTGTGTGTGTACTGCATATGACTGCATGTTCGTGTGTGTGCAGATATGTGTGACCATGTGCTGAAAGGTGTGTGTGTGTGTGTGTGTGTGCATCCAGACCACTGACGGCACTCACACACACACACACACAGTCATCGTCTCTATCTCCTCTGACTCTGAAACACACACACATATCCAGACGCACCTTACGCATTTCATTCCTCTGTGTGTGTGTGTGTGTGTGTGTGTGTGTGTGTGTGTGTGTGTGTGTGTGTGTGTGTGTGTGTGTGTCTTTATGAAATCACAGAGGTCTGACCGCCTCATAGTAATTATGCTAATTGTCTGGATGCCCTTGCCTTTATTTATGCGCGGCTGCTAAGATAAATAAAAGGAAATTGCTTTGGATCTAACTGTATTCATTTCAGCATGCTAACTAGGACGCTAACACCGCTCCCCGTGTGTGTGTACGTGTGTGTGTGTGTGTGTCTGTTTGTGTGTGTGGGGAGCGAGGGAGTGGAGGGGGCGAGGCACAGATTTGTTTACCCTTCACAAATTCTGCAGGTAATTGCAATTTTGATTGTACATTTATTTATTTTATTCTGTGTGTGTGGATGTATTGTATTGATGTGTTGTGTTGTGCGTGTGTGTGCGTGTGTGTGTGTGTGAGCTTCCTGTCTCTCAGTGCTCTGTCATAATGAAATGTTTTGTTCTATTAACCAGGATAAAACCGCCTGAGAGTGAAACTCTGAACCCGACAGACACGACGCTTCGACCTTAAAGAATGTTTTTTTAATTTTTTTTTACTCGTTAACGATGATGTCATTAAAGGGTTTTTTATTAGGGGATAATTAATGTATTCGTGAGTGAGTGTAATAGTCGGAGCTGCGACGAAACAAATGATTTTCCTTCTTAATTAATATGCTAAATATATTTCTTGATTAATTGGTCAATTGTTTGATCTTTAAAATGTCAGAAAGAAATTTGTGAAAATGTCGTAAATCCATAAATAACAAACATGACTTAAAGCGTCACGTAAGACGATGAAAAGCACCCTAACGGATCAATATCGAGTCATTTATTAAGGGCATAAAAATGTGTTTAATAAAGAGTTTAAGGTTATTTTTTATTTCCTAAACACCATTAAAGTTCTCCCTTCATTTAGACCGATGAAGCAGAAACATATGGAAAACTAATTAGTACATTTTACAGGTTTCAAAGCCTTAAAAAACACATAAATCCATCAAGAAAACCCATTAAAAGCCCACGGATACGTATCAATAAATCAATTCATCCATTCATAGAACAGATTATGGGGTCAGAGATGTGAATCAAATGATTTAGGACTTAAAATTTGACGTGAGTTGAACTTGAGGAGAAGCTTTTAGAAACATTGGAGCGAGCAGAAGAACGACGATGAAGACCATGAGGTGCGTTTAAGATCCCTGAGAAAAAAGGCGAGAAGATGAACGCACATTTTCTGTTCTGGGATCTGGTCTCTAAACTCTTTTTTTAACAAAAAAGACACAATGGATTATTTTTGTTGTTTCAGAAGTTTAGTCCAGAGTGAGACATCTCAACAAACAAAGATGGTGAATTCCTGTTCGCTCCCCAGAGGACGAACCCTTCACGTGTTAGCATCTCCTGTAGCGCCACCTGCAGGACAAACTGCCCTGTGATGCAGCAACACACACACACTTAGAGGAACCCATATAGAGAATACACACACACACACACACACACACACACACACACACACACACACAAATGTCTAAATCTAGGCGTTTAGACAGCTAAAGAAAGAATTGCAATTGATTAGCGAGCGCTGCTGAATGGCTCGCTCCCTCTGCTTCCCACCTCCACAGATTACTGCATCGATCGCCCGCACACACACACACACACACACACACACACACACACACACACACACACACACACACACACACACACACACACACACACACACACACACACACACACACACAACAGATGAGGCTATCTTTTAACCATTCAGAACGGGCGGTTTAAATGCTACTGTCTAGCTCTCTGCCTCCTAATGACAAATGGAAAAGTAGAACGTGTGTGTGTGTGTGTGTGTGTGTGTGTGTGTGTGTGTGTGTGTGTGTGTGTGTGTGTGTGTGTGTGTGTGAGATAAAGAACAAATTAATTGTAAAAAGGACAGAAAAATAAGGGGTGTGTGTGATAAATAGGAAAACAACAAATCAAGACGTGGAGGAACAGAGTAGAGGAGGATGAAGTGATTAAAGGAACAAAGAACAGTTCACGAACATTAAAGAGCAGAAAGAAAAGATTTCAACTTTAAAACGCAGCAGCGGCCGAAAGGAACTCGTCCTCCTGCGACGGTTCATTTTAGACATTAACCTTTTGGAATATGTGCGCGAATCCTCCTGTGTCCATTTTGATACCCAGCATGCCCCATTCAGACAATCTTTTGTCATAAAATATGTAATTTTTCTATTTTTTTCACAGCTTTTTGATTGAAGCTCCTTCCTAACAGGACAAGACTTTGTTTTATTGTGATTTCTGTTGCAGATTCTGATTCTTTAGGTGCTAATCTTTCCATAAAGGTGTCTTATTGACGCTGCAGGAGGCTTTTTTTGGGGAATCTGGCTCACATCATGCTGGATGTTCATAGTTATGATCAAAATATCTTTTAAAAGTGATTTTTTTGCGGATATACATTTTGTTCCCAAGACTTTGCTGAACAAATACAAACAATAAACACAAGTATTGGAATTATTTTGGGGTTCGTACGACGACTCAAACAGGGAAAAAGAGGTCTGGAGCCAGGATGTGCGGCGGCATATGGCTCTTTACGGTGCGACCCGGTGAGGCTCAGTTCACTCGTTCGGTTCCTCCGGTCGGCTCCCAGTTCTCCCATTAACAGCCACTGGAACAACTGGAGCAGCAGCTCCTCGGCTGCACCGCGGCAATAAAGCCGCTGTAAACAAAATATTTGCCCGTTTTTTTATTTCCGTCAGCTGCTTCTGTCTGCTGGACGCCTGCCAGCTGACGGTGGAGACTTCCTGCTTCCATCACTCAGAGACGCTTCATATACTTTAATATATTCCTCTTGTCGTAATGTTGCCGATCTTTACCGGGATTCAGGCACCAGGCCAAAAAAAATGTTTTCACATTTTATCCTAAACCACGACTGATTGTTACCTGGAGACAACTTTGTCCACCAGGGGGCAATTCCTCTGGTTGTATAGAAGTCTATGCTTCATGTGTTAAAGCTGCATTCTCTCTCCTGACCACCAGGGGGCGACTCCTCTGGTTGTATAGAAGTCTATGCTTCATGTGTTAAAGCTGCATTCTCTCTCCTGACCACCAGGGGGCGACTCCTCTGGTTGTATAGAAGTCTATGCTTCATGTGTTAAAGCTGCATTATCTCTCCTGACCACCAGGAGGCGACTCCTCTGGTTGTATAGAAGTCTCTGCTTCATGTGTTAAAGCTGCATTCTCTCTCCTGACCACCAGGGGGCGACTCCTCTGGTTGTATAGAAGTCTATGCTTCATGTGTTAAAGCTGCAGTCTCTCTCCTGACCACCAGGGGGCGACTCCTCTGGTTGTATAGAAGTCTATGCTTCATGTGTTAAAGCTGCATTATCTCTCCTGACCACCAGGAGGCGACTCCTCTGGTTGTATAGAAGTCTCTGCTTCATGTGTTAAAGCTGCATTCTCTCTCCTGACCACCAGGGGGCGACTCCTCTGGTTGTATAGAAGTCTATGCTTCATGTGTTAAAGCTGCAGTCTCTCTCCTGACCACCAGGGGGCGACTCCTCTGGTTGTATAGAAGTCTATGCTTCATGTGTTAAAGCTGAAGTCTCTCTCCT
>NW_027176207.1:21710250-21717750 GCF_023055335.1 Clinocottus analis | reverse complement strand
TCTCTGGTGATTGTGTGTTTCCTCTGATCTCACACAACACAAACACAGCGGTCAGTGTGAGTCACTTCCACCGATGTGTGCGTCCACGTCCTGACGTGTGCGTCCACGTCCTGACGTGTGCGTATTTGTTTGTTGTCTGTACCTAACACAGTAGTTGTGTTGTCTCAACCTAACGGTGTTGTGTTGCCTAAACCTAACACAGTAGTTGTGTTGCCTCAACCTAACACAGTAGTTGTGTTGCCTCAACCTAACACAGTAGTTGTGTTGCCTCAACCTAACAGTGTTGTGTTGCCTCAACCTAACAAAGTTGTGTTGTCTCAACCTAACAGAGTTGTCTTGTCTCAACCTAACAGAGTTGTGTTGTCTCAACCTAACAGAGTTGTGTTGTCTCAACCTAACAGAGTTGTCTTGTCTCAACCTAACAGTGTTGTGTTGTCTCAACCTAACAGTGTTGTGTTGTCTCAACCTTGCAGTTTGCAACAGTTTGAGTTGTGTTGCTGAAGGTTAAACTACACAAAATACCAAACAAAATGATTTGGTTCAGGCGACAAAACTAATATGCTAAGTTTTGTAAAAAACGACAAAGAAATAGGAACAAAATGAAGAGCACAGAGTGTTTGGTGCAGCCTGAGTCTCCTGGGTGAAAGTCCTGTGTTTGTAGATCCTCCTTCAACACGGACGCATGGAAACACACTTCACTCCTTTGTCGTACGGGAATAAAATATTTGGTGGAACTAAAGTTTTTACTGAAGATTCAGGAACACAATTCAAAATGTTTTAGCGTCAACGCATCCAGAGAAAACACGAGCGTCTGGAGAAGAGTTTCACTTCTGAGTCTTTGTTCTCCGTCAGCGTGAAACATCTTCATTTCTTCTATTATTCACACAAAATGCTTTTCCTTTAAATTAACAAGTATCTTTTCTATCTTTTCGAGTATCACATTTCATCTTTTTGAGCCTGTTGAAATTCAGTCTGAATCTCAAGGTTGATCTCTCTCTCTCTCTCTCTCTCTCTCTCTCTCTCTCTCTCTCTCTCTCTCATCACGTCGTTGAGGGATGGGGGTCAAAGTTCGCAGCGATCCGCCTGCCTCCACAGTCCTCCCACCGGACCGCTTGATTGACAGCAATCAGGACTAACCCCCCCCCCCTCCTCCCCTCTCTCTCCTCTCTCTCCCCCCT
The DNA here is from genome assembly GCF_023055335.1 of Clinocottus analis. Classification (NCBI taxonomy): domain Eukaryota; kingdom Metazoa; phylum Chordata; class Actinopteri; order Perciformes; family Cottidae; genus Clinocottus; species Clinocottus analis. The sequence goes on along the minus strand of NW_027176207.1, from coordinate 21,716,572 downwards.
CCCCCCTCCTCCACCTGTCAAGACAAAGTGGCTGCTCATGTGTGTGTGTGTGTGTGTGGACCATTTCCTCTGTCATTTTTAATTATCCAAATGATATTCAGCTTCACCCCCAGCAAAAACTCCCATAATCCCCCAGTCCGCCCGCCCGCCGCCGCTGTCAGGAGGGCAGCGTCGCGCCGCCATTAGCATGAGAGCGTGTTTGTTTAAAGAGCCGTCCCGCCTCTAAAATCAAACAATTAGAGATGCAGACAAGCTCGGCCTCTTGACTGCATGAATAATAAGACCTGCGCTCCTCTTTTCTCTCTTTCTTCTTCTTTTCACCTTCGCTTTTCTCTCTTTCTTTCGCTCTCTGGACGCCTCGTTTATTGGTTCAGACCTCTCTCTCTCTCTCTCTCTCTCTCTCTCTCTCTCTCTCTCTCTCTCTCTCTCTCTCTCTCTCTCTCTCTCTCTCTCTCTCTCTCTCTCTCTCTGCAGTTATTCCCACAGCTAATGAACCTGCCGGACCTCACAGGAAGTCGGAGAGGTGTGGGAAGAGGAGGAGGAGGAGGAGGAGGAGGAGGAGGAGGAGGGGGAGGGAGGGAGAGAGAGAGAGAGGGGGATTGTGGGTAATCAGGAATGCGAGGCTCGGCGCTCACCGGCGTGACCTTTAGTCTCGCCGCCGCCGGGTCACGCCGAGCCTCTGGAGTCATCTGAGCATGCAGGCTGCCGGAAACCGTGTGTGTGTGTGTGTGTGTGTGTGTGTGTGTGTGTGTGTGTGTGTGTGTGTGTGTGTGTGCGTGTGTGAGTGTTCTCTTTTGAATATGCAGGTCTTAAAAATTCATCTCAAGGCCCCGAGTTCAGCGCTCGGAGAGGGAGATACATGGTGTAGTGCGTCTGCACGTGTTTGTGTCGTAATTTGACGCCGATGCTCTGCTTCAGATACTCAACACACACACACACACACACACACACACACACACACACACACACACACACACACACACACACCTTGTGCGCTTTGATGAGCGTTCAATAACGAATCAGAAAATTCTACTTGTGTTTCTTATTTGGATGAAATCAAGAAGAAGAAGAAGAAGAAGAAGAAGAAGAAGAAGAAGAAGAAGAAGAAGAAGAAGAAGTGCTCTTCAGCATTTTAGGCTTTTCACGTGTAATAAAATTAGAAAATAAAAAAAACACTTTGAGTATCTTATAAAGTTCGATACAAATAAAATGTATTATTATTATTATTATTATTATTTTTATTGCATTTCAATTTAATTTGAGTTTTTACATTTTGGTATTATTAATATAATTATGATATACATTGTCGTTTTGTTACGTGACATAGTCCCTAAATTAAAGAGTAAACGACCACGAGACAAAACACCCAGACAGTCGAGTTTCAGATGTCTGAGTTTCCTCGAACGCATCGGCGGGACGACCTTCCCCTCGACCTCTAACGACACGACAAAGACGAGCAACGTCTGTTTCATAGACGTGGACCAAACAGTGACTTCCTGTCTGTCTCCTGCTTCACCTGCTCCACTTCCTGCCCCCCCTCCCCCCCCCCCCCCCGCATCACGTCTAACTCCGGCCCTACGGTGACACTCATTGGCTGACAGCTTGATTGACAGGCTCGACAGGAAGCGCTGTCGCTGTCGTCTTTAATTTCCACGCCGGCGCCTTACAGCTGTTTGTGGGCGGCGGCAGGTGAGGGACTCAAACCGCCGGGACAGCTCTGCTGCTGCTTCTTCTTCTTCTTCTTCTTCTGCTTCTGCTTCTGCTTCTGCTTCTTCTTCCTCTTCCTCTTCTTCTTCTTCTTCCTCTTCCTCTTCCTCTTCTTCTTCTTCTTCTTCTTCTTCTTCTTCTTCTTCTCCTCCTCTCCGTCGGCTGCTGTTCACTCGTGTTTATTTCGATTCAGAACGCTCTGACGTGACCGCGGGGCTTCAGGTTGGATTTAATCGTCTGGATTCAAAGCTTCACTGCAAATATCTTCCACCAACAAATGTGTTTTTTTAGGCTCTAAATCCTGGAGAGAGACGGAGAACAGGAAGTATTTCTGGTATCTGATGAATCGGGAACGTAAAACACGACGCTGCACTTTGTGCGTCATGTTTCACGTTATTCTAATAAATGTTTTCGCTCGACGAGCTCGTGTTTTATCTCTTCACCGTTTCACAAACATGATTATAAACCTGAAGCTTAATCGAAACATCTTTTGAGTGAACATGTGCAGCGCTGTGTGTGTGTGTGTGTGTGATCCATCACCTCTGTGTCATGAGTGAGTAATGCTGTTATGTGTGTGTGTGTGTGTGTGTGTGTGTGTGTGTGTGTGTGTGTGTGTGTGTTACGGATGAAAGCCTCTGAACAACAGTGGAGATACTTACCATAAACCATCTATTAAAGCAGGGCGGGGCCCGTCAGCTGCCATCACTCTGACTGTGTGTGTGTGTGTGTGTGTGTGTGTGTGTGTGTGTGTGTGTGTGTGTGTCGGCCACTCGATACCTTTAGAGGCATCCACCAAAATAACCCGCTGACACGTGATTTAGAAATATGTCAAAGGATGTTGCCAAAGCGACACAAACGTAACGCGACTCCATACAGTATGACTTTAATTAAAAGTATCACTTTAATTAAAAGTATCACTTTAAAGTAACACTTTAAAGTATCACTTTAATTAAAAGTATCACTTTAAAGTAACACTTTAAAAGTATCACTTTAATTAAAAGTATCACTTTAAAGTAACACTTTAAAGTATCACTTTAATTAAAAGTATCACTTAAAGGAAACATTCTTACTGGTGTCGTCACGTTTTAAAGCTTTTTTCTTGACACCTGGAACATCGTCACTTATGAATTAATAAGGTTTTATGTTTTTAAGTGTGATTTTAATGTAAATAAAAGTCATTTGAGCCAAAGAGGCGGGGCCAAAAAAAACTGCGTAAACGTCCTTTAACAGTATATTTTGATGCTAATTCTTTTTTTTTTACTCTCGCGCGTCGTCTTTAACGTTTGAAACTCTTGGTCATCGTTAACAGTGAAGACTGCCAGCTGTCCTTCCCTCTCTCCTCATCCTCTCTCTCCTCGTCCCCTCTCTCCTCATCCCCTCTCTCCTCGTCCCCTCTCTCCTCCTTCCCTCTCTCCTCCTTCCCTCTCTCCTCATCCCCTCTCTCCTCCTTCCCTCTCTCCTCATCCCCTCTCTCCTCCTTCCCTCTCTCCTCATCCCCTCTCGCTCCTCGTCCCCTCTCTCCTCCTTCCCTCTCTCCTCGTTCCCTCTCTCCTCGTTCCCTCTCTCCTCTGCAGCAGATCGACAGGTCGTCCTCAGCAGGCTGTGTGTTTGATTCTCATGCAGAGCGACGCCCGAAACAACAAACAAGCTGTGTGTGTTTTAGCAGGTGTGTGTGTGTGTTTTAGCAGGTGTGTGTGTGTTTTAACAGGTGTTGGACGCCAGGTGCTCCTCCAGCGCGTTACAAACACACAAAGGAGGACTCACACACACTTTCTTCCTCTTTGTTTCTCCTCTGCAGGTTCCCTCTGACGTTACTTTGAAACCTTCATCACAGTCTCATTGTTCTCTCTGTTCGGACGACACAGATGACTTCATCACTTCATCACTTCATCACTTCATCACTCTGTTTGTTAGCGTCCGTCTGTCCGCCGCCTCTTCATCTTCATCCTCATCTTCAAACGCCACATGGCGCTTTTTAAAAAACACCAAATATCAATCTGCTCTTTAAAGTCCCCGAAAAAAAAAAAAAACACTTTCACTTCATCAGCAACAACGAAACTTCTGTCTGGATCAACTTATTAAAGAGCAGGCCGCTGATTGGTTGAAGCTTTATCTTCTATACAACCAGAGGAGTCGCCCCCTGGTGGTCAGGAGAGAGAATGCAGCTTCAACACATGAAGCATAGACTTCTATACAACCAGAGGAGTCGCCACCTGGTGGTCAGGAGAGAGAACGCAGCTTTAACACATGAAGCATAGACTTCTATACAACCAGAGGAGTCGCCCCCTGGTGGTCAGGAGAGAGAATGCAGCTTTAACACATGAAGCATAGACTTCTATACAACCAGAGGAGTCTGGCGTGTCCTTTCTCGTCGACCCGAACATGTTAACGCCTGATGAAGATAACGGCGAGATCCCGTCACAGACGCGGCGGCCATTTTGCTTTTTTTTTTGCCTTCTCTCTTTTTGATCTTTGTGAATGAGTAACAAAGTTCACACGAATACAAGCTCCACTGATTTACTCTCACTGACACACACACACACACACACACACACACACAGCAGCTGATACCTGACAGCAGAGCACACATGGAGCTTTACATCCTCTCTCTCTCTGTCTCCCTCTCTCTCTCTCTCCCTCTCTCCCTCTCTCTCTCTCCATCTCTCTCTCCCTCTCTCTCTCTCTCTCCATTAGGCGTTATCAACCTCTCTTGGCCTAATCTCTCTGAAATTAGTGTCTGGTCTCCAGCACCTAAGTGACTGGCTGGCATTCATTAGCGCTGCGTTTTAGCCAAATCAATCACGCCGCGCCCCGTCCGCCACGCTTTCTTAAAATGTCATCCTCAAACTTCTCACAATCAATTAAGCGGGAGATTAATGAGGCCAATTTGCCGCCAACACGTCGGCCTTCCTTCTCCGCTGAAAACACACACACACACACACACACACACACACACACACACACACACACACACACACACACTCACACACAAATTATTTCCTGGAGGAAGTTTATCCTGAGAACTACAATAAAACTGCATTTTAAATCAACAACAGACAGAAGGAACTTCCTGTTTAATACCACTATTAAAAAAACGTACTTGTCAGACGTAATACTTGATGTACTACATCACCAGTGTGTGTAAAACTCGCAGTACTGTCTTGATACTTTGCTCGGAGGAGAGGAGACGTATTAAGCTTTGACCTTTTCCATCATTAATCTAATAATCTCTTCTGACATTGATTCATCGCTCGGTGGCCGCCTGAGCACTCCAGTTTATTTTAGAGAACTTTAAGAACTGACAGGAAGACAAGAGGATGAAAAAAAGAGAAGAAGACGAGGTGTGTCATGTTTCACTTTGTACGCTATCGAGTGTGAAGTTATATAAAACGTTCTCACTCGTTTGTCGGTTGTGTCTACTCGCCCAGACAACCAGAGAACAGGAAGTGACCATATTAGGACTGAGGAGGAGATGTAATATATATCTGGTGTCGACCTGTCAATCAGCCTGTAGCCCCGCCCCTAAAGCGTCCCCTGCTTTAAGGTCTGTTTGACTCTAACAGACCATAATGTACTAAATGAACATCATGCTGTATAGAAGAAGACTAGAAACTAGAGACTGAGACATAAACTCATGTTTACAATGTTTACTGAGAAGTAGAGTCACTTATATAGACTTCTATACAACCAGAGGAGTCGCCCCCTGGTGGTCAGGAGAGAGAATGCAGCTTTAACACATGAAGCATAGACTTCTATACAACCAGAGGAGTCGCCCCCTGGTGGTCAGGAGAGAGAATGCAGCTTTACCACATGAAGCATAGACTTCTATACAACCAGAGGAGTCGCCCCCTGGTGGTCAGGAGAGAGAATGCAACTTTAACATATGAAGCATAGACTTCTACACAACCAGAGGAGTCGCCCCTGGTGGTCAGGAGAGAGAATGCAGCTTCAACACATGAAGCATAGACTTCTATACAACCGGATGGTTGGCGCCTGGCAGGTACGGTTGTTAATAAACACTACATTATAACTGCAGTGATACAATAAAAGGGAATCAGTTCTCCGGTCAAAGGGGAAAAGAAACAGAGCAAACAAAATGTACTTATTGGAAAAAGATTATCTTGAAAGAGGAACATACACACAGACAGACACACACACACACTCACACACACACGCACACACACACAGACACACACACGTCTTCCAGGTGAGGGGATGCCCACATTGTTCGTGTCACTTCCAATCTCACAGCTGCCTCAATCTGCCTCGGGATGTGCCTCACATGGTTGTCATAGCGACTCTCCAGGGATTATAACAAGGTATTATGGGATGTCTAGTGTCTGGAAGCTGCAGGATCAGGACACGGTGTTAACACACACACACACACACACACACACTGATGCTCGGTGCTCAGCGCAGCGTGTTAACACTCACACACGACAGCGTGATGTGCAGAGCGGCGGAAGAGGAGAGCCGGTTGTCACGGCGACAAGCTAGCTCCCTCCTCCGCGGCGGCGGCGGCGTGCGGGATTAAAGCGAGACGGATAAAGAACAAACGCAACCACGAGGGCTGGTGGAGGATGCGGCTCGCACCGCGACGCTCCGACGCTTAGAA
>NW_027176207.1:21692750-21705250 GCF_023055335.1 Clinocottus analis | reverse complement strand
GGACATGAACACATAAACACATAAACACATGAGGACATGTGGACATGAACACATGAGAACATGAGGACATGAACACATGAGAACATGAGGACATGAGAACATGAACACATGAGGACATGAACACATGAGAACATGAACACATGAGGACATGAGGACATGAGGACATGAACACATGAGGACATGAACACATGAGGACATGAGGACATGAACACATGAGGACATGAACACATGAGAACATGAGGACATGAGGACATGAGAACATGAGGACATGAGGATATGAGAACATGAGGACATGAGGACATGAACACATGAGGACATGAGGACATGAACACATGAGGACATGAACACATGAGGACATGAGGACATGAACACATGAGGACATGAACACATGAGGACATGAGGACATACTGACTGAAGAGAGGACTGCACAGACAAGTGACAGAGGTGAGGAAGAGGATGAAGAGGAGCTGGTGGATTAGGCGTGGAAAGAAAAGGAGGAGGAGGATGAAGAGGAAGAGGAGGAGGAAGAGGAGGAGGAGGAGGGGGAGGAAGACGAGGAAGAGGAGGAGGAGGAGGATCAACACATGAAGGCCAGATAATAACAATGACAATCTTTCTCTCTTTCTGTCTCCCTGGTTTGGCCTCGCTGCTACAAACAAGTGTGTGTGTGTGTGTGTGTGTGTGTGTGTGTGTGTGTGTGTGTGTGTGTGTGTGTGTGTGTGTGTGTGTGTGTGTGTGTGTGTCTGTCTGTGTTTCAGCCCCTCCAGCGATGCTCTGAGCGTTTAGCCGTCAGTGTGTGTGTGTGTCTGCATCTGTGTGTGTGTGTGTGTGTGTGTGTGTGTGTGTGTGTGTGTGTGTGTGTGTGTGTGTGTTGTTTGTCTGCAGGGAGACTCCTGAACCTTCAACACACACTTTTGGTCGACGTGGAAACAAACAAAGATCCAGAAGGACATGTCCAAAGTGCACACACACACACACACACACACACACACACACACACACACACACACACACACATGAATTGAAGAAGAAGAAGAAGAAGAAGAAGAAGAAGAAGAAGAAGAAGAAGAAGAAGAAGAAGAAGAAGAAGAAGAAGAAGAAGACGATGTTAGAAAGAGATCGCAAGATTGAAGCCAAAGTTAATATTTAAAAAATTGTGTGCGTGTGTGTGTGTGTGTGCGTGTGTGTGTGTGTGCGTGTGTGTGTTTGTGTGTGTAAGAGAGAGAGAGAGGAGGGGGTCGGTACTGTTACACAAATTGCCAATTCAATTAGAGGAAGGTGTAAGAACACCAGAGAGAGAGAGAGAGAGAGAGTGTGTGTGTGTGTGTGTGTGTGTGTGTGTGTGTGTGTGTGTGTGTGTGTGTGTGTGTGTGTGTGTGTGTGTGTGTGTGTGTGTGTGTGTGTGTGTGTGTGTGTGTGTGTGTGTGTGTAGGTGAGAGAGGGAGGGTAGCCATGTTGGCAGAATGTCAGAGCCAATTCATTTAAGACCTAACAAAAGACTTCAGGGATGAAAGAGAGAAGGAAAAGGGGGGAGGACTGAAGGGAGGGAGAAAGGGAGGGAGGGAGGGAGGAAGGGAGGGAGGGAAGGAGGGAGGGAGGGAGGAAAGGAGGGAGGGAGGGATCGCTGAGGGAGGAGACACATCGACAGGTTGATGGAAAGAAGGAAGGAATCGTTGAGGAAAACAAAGACGGAAGCAGACGTAAAGAACAAGAAGAGCTTCTGACCAAACGCCATGAACACTAGAGAGAGCAAGGAGGGAGGAGGGAGGGAAGGAAAGGACGGGGAGGGAAGGGAAGGGAAAGGAAATAAGGGGACAAGGAAAGCTTCAGACTATAAAGCGAGGCATGCTTTAGGGGCGGGGCTTAATGATTGACACATATTTTATGAATATAATTATTAGTATTTGTTGTCGTGGAAGAAAACAAATGAACTGTTAAATATCTTTAAAAAAAGTCAAATTCGTAAAATATGGAAAGTAAAGCTCAGTAACGATCAATGAACCACACACACACACACACACACACACACACACACACACACACACACACACACACACACACACACACAGCCGCCCTGAGCTGTTTAAAAAGTCATCAGCTTTTGTTTTAATTAGAATCTTTTTAAAGGCCTTTAACTTTACATGACACTCTCTCTCTCTCTCTCTCTCTCTCTCTCTCTCTCTCTCTCTCTCTCTAAATGGCGGCTATAAAAGGGCGAGTAAATGAAGGAATGAATAGTTCATCTTCTCGTTTAATTATCAGCTTTTAAAACCCAAACTGTCTCTCTCACAGCGCCCCCTGTGGACACAACAGGAACTTTAGAATAACAACGCTACGAAGGATTACGAAGAAGAAGAAGAAGAAGAAGAAGAAGAAGAAGAAGAAGAAGAAGAAGAAGAAGAAGAAGAAGAAACTTCCTCGGAGTTGAACATCATTAAATGAGCAGAGAATTACTCGGTAATTTTCCGCTCGTGTTGAATAATTCAGCAGTTATCGTTCACTGATCAGACTTAACTGGAAATCAAAGCAGTGTGTGTGTGTGTGTGTGTGTGTGTGTGTGTGTGTGTGTGTGTGTGTGTGTGTGTGTGTGTGTGTGTTGGGAGAGAGAAAACCACACTGTGATGGTTTGGATTGGAGCTGTGTTTAGTTGACAGAAATGCATTCTGGGAGGTTTCGTCTGTTGAAGATCTAGATTGTTATTGGCTTCAAAAGAGATATATAGACCCCGCCCCCAAAGATATACACACATATAGACCCCACCCCCAAAGATTTACACACATATAGACCCCGCCCCCAAAGATATACACACATATTGACCCCGCCCCCAAAGATTTACACACGTATAGACCCCGCCCCCAAAGATATACACACATATAGACCCCGCCCCCAAAGATATACACACATATAGACCCCGCCCCCAAAGATATACACACATATAGACCCCGCCCCCTCAGAGGGGTACGATGTTCAGTATTGATTAATCTGCCGATCAGGTGAAGAATCAGAAGCTTGGACTCTTATTGGACGACTATTTCCTCGACAACCTGATCAATCAACTCTCACACACACACACACACACACACACACACACACACACACACACACACTCTGTTTCTCATGTCTTCATCGTCTCTTAGCTGTTTTCTAAGATGAAGTTCATTGCTTTGCTCTCTCTCTTCCTCCATGACGTCCCTCTGCTTGTGTGTGTGTGTGTGTGTGTGTGTGTGTGTGTGTGTGTGTGTGTGTGTGTGTGTGTGTGTGTGTAATCATCTCTGCCGTCTCTCCACTTGGCTGAGTGCCAGCTGGTGTGTGTTGGAGTCAAGGACAAAAGAGGACAGAGAGAGAGAGAGAGAGAGAGAGAGAGAGAGAGAGAGAGAGAGAGAGAGAGAGAGAGAGAGAGAGAGAGAGAGAGAGAGAGAGAGAGAGACGTTGTTTTTTATATATTTAAATAAAATAAACCTGGGTGTATATGTAAAATATATATAATATATACATTAATAACTAAATAAAATACAGAAAATATAAATACATTATTTTTTATATATATATAATATTAAAAATAATAGATACATAAAATATAAATACATACATATATAAAATACATATGTTTATAAATTATTGATATATGTATAAAAATATATCATATGATGAATACATTGAAATATATATAGTGTAAATGTTGGTGGCAAGGAAGGAGAAATCGTCAGTCTGTGTGTGTGTGTGTGTGTGTGTGTGTGTGTGTGTGTGTGTGTGTGTGTGTGTGTGTGTGTGTGTGTGTGTGTGTGTGTCCAAAGTCTCATGAGATTTGAGGCTTCTCTTGTGTCTGAATTTGTCAGAGTACATGATCGAACACACACAAACACACTGACAGACACACACACTGACAGACACACACACACACACACACACACACACACACACACAGACACACACACACACACCGAGGGTTTAGTGAGGCAGGAAGGTATTGGCACTGAGGGAATACAAGGAGCAGACAGTAATTAGGAACCAGCCTACTGTACCGTACACACACACACACACACACACACACACACACACACACACACACACACACACACACACAGTGTAATTAGGTAGGGGCCTGACGCCCCAGTGGTGAACTGAACAAGCCTCTGAATACTCGCTGTGGGAGCAGCTGAACACAGTAATACGTGGGAAAAGGCTGTGAACACACACACACACACACACACACACACACTCTCTCTCTCTCTCTCTCTCCCTCTCTCTCTCTCACACACACACTCACTCTCGTACACACACACACGTTAATTAAGTGGCAGCCTACTGTGCGTGAAGGGAACAAGGCGGTGGACGGCCGCAGAGGGAGTGAACAACGAGCAGCAGATTAACACCAGACGACCTGCTCACCGCTCACTCACTGCTGCTGCTGCTGCTGCTGCTGCTGCTGCTGCTGCTGCTGCTGCTGCTGCTGCTGCTGCTCACCGCTCACTCACTGCTGCTGCTGCTGCTGCTGCTCACCGCTCACTCACTGCTGCTGCTGCTGCTGCTGCTGCTGCTGCTGCTGCTCACCGCTCACTCACTGCTGCTGCTGCTGCTGCTGCTGCTGCTGCTGCTGCTCACCGCTCACTCACTGCTGCTGCTGCTGCTGCTGCTGCTGCTGCTGCTCACCGCTCACTCACTGCTGCTGCTGCTGCTGCTGCTGCTGCTCACCGCTCACTCACTGCTGCTGCTGCTGCTGCTGCTGCTGCTGCTCACCGCTCACTCACTGCTGCTGCTGCTGCTGCTGCTGCTGCTGCTGCTGCTGCTCACTCACTGCTGCTGCTGCTGCTGCTCACCGCTCACTCACTGCTGCTGCTTCTGCTGCTGCTGCTCACCGCTCACTCACTGCTGCTGCTGCTGCTGCTGCTGCTGCTGCTGCTGCTGCTCACCGCTCACTCACTGCTGCTGCTTCTGCTGCTGCTGCTCACCGCTCACTCACTGCTGCTGCTGCTGCTGCTGCTGCTGCTGCTGCTGCTGCTCACCGCTCACTCACTGCTGCTGCTGCTGCTGCTGCTGCTGCTGCTGCTCACCGCTCACTCACTGCTGCTGCTGCTGCTGCTGCTGCTCACCGCTCACTCACTGCTGCTGCTGCTGCTGCTGCTCACCGCTCACTCACTGCTGCTGCTGCTGCTGCTCCTGCTCTGCTTCTTCCTCCTCCTCCTCTTCCTACTCCTTCTCTTCTTCCTCCTCTTCCTACTCCTTCTCTTCTTCCTCCTCTTCATCTGCTTCTTCCTCCTCTTCTTCTTGCATCTCTTTCTTCTCCTTAAATCTTCCTCTTTTCCTTAAATGGTCCTCATCTCCTTAAATTCTTCTTCTTCTTCTTGAATCTTCTTCTTTCTGCTTTTCCTCCTCCTCTTCTTCTTTCTTCCTCTTCCTTCTGCTTCTCCTCCCCCTCCTCTTGCCTCGCCTCCTGCTCCTCCTTAAATTGTATTCTTCTTCTTCTTCTTCTTCTTCTTCTTCTTCTTCTTCTTCTTCTTGCATCTCTTCTTCTTCTTCTTCTTCTTCTTCTTCTTCTTCTTCTTCTTCTTCTTCTTCTTGCATCTCTTTCTTCTTCTTCTTCTTCTTCTTCTTCTTCTTCTTCTTGCATCTCTTTCTTCGTCTTCTTCTTCTTCTTCGTCTTCTTCTTCTTCTTCTTCTTCTTCTTCTTCTTCTTCTTCTTCGTCTTCTTCTTCTTCTTCTTGCATCTCTTTCTTCGTCTTCTTCTTCTTCTTCGTCTTCTTCTTCTTCTTCTTCTTCTTCTTCTTCTTCTTCTTCTTCTTCTTCGTCTTCTTCTTCTTCTTCTTGCATCTCTTTCTTCTTCTTCTTCTTCTTCTTCTTCTTCTTCTTCACTTTGTTTTGTGACGTCTCGTTTAAATGTGGACAAAAAGAAATAAACTCACATTATGACTGTAAATGAATTCACCAGCTGCAGTGACGTCTTTTGTTTCCTTCCAGTTTCTCGTCCTGATAAAAGTCTCGTGGTGAAGTCGGCTCCTCGTCATCGGCCTCGGCGTGAAGCCTTTGTGCAGCCGCGGCATCGAGCCGCCGGGCCGGCGCTCCTCCCGTTAATCTGCCGTTAATTCCTCAGGACGCGGCACGAGACGAGTCACTGCGGAGTTTAGTGTGAAGCTGTTAGTCATTAATTTAACAGACACGGAGGTGACGGAGGCCACGCGTCTCCATTACTCTCTGTCACACTGTCACCACATAATAACTGCAGTGTGTGTGTGTGTGTGTGTGTGTGTGTGTGTGTGTGTGTGTGTGTGTCTACTTTAATATATATTTCCATATAATTAATGATAAAGCCGCGGTGGAGACAGTGGACGCGTCGGCCTGCAGGTCTGCTGGTGTTTCTTCACATCGTATTTGTACGTCAAACAATATTAATATGCATCAATAAATGTATTAAATGTGAAATAAAGGACCACAACGAGAATAAAAATGGGAATATTTATACGTTTTGGACGTTTTCGCAGGTATTTGGTCAAAAGCCAAAGCTTTTAAATAAGCGGCGATGTCCCATTAAAAAGTTATGGGATCAGCAGAGATCTGAATATGAAATGTTTCACTGTGAAGCAGAATATTCTGATTTGTTTTATCTTATATGCGATTCAGTGACCAGAATACAAAGTCTGAACATCAACGTACAGACTTGTAAAACCTCTTTGTAAAGATAACGAGCCAAAGAGTCAGAATATCCAAAATATATCACAATAACACAAAGCTCTGGCGAGTTATGAAGGAGTTTCAGTCAAAAAACGGCATCGTTCGGTTCAAAGATGTAAAAGTTATGACCTTACTGCCTCAACGTGGTCGGACTGGTGCATGCTGGGTATCTATATTTGCATAAACTTCAGCTTAAGATGTGTGAGGCGTCCTAATAAACCTTCACCGACGCCGACGCAGTCGAACACGTCAAAGAGAAAAAACGGTCCGGCCGCTTTTGGATTCTTAAGGTACTAATACACACACAAGTATTCGAAATACTTCATTCGACTCCTGCGAGCTGGTAGAGTCACAGAGAGGAGTCTTTTATTGACTTTGAGAAGTGTAACAACAAAGTTATAACAATGTAATGACAAGCAACTGTGTTGTTACGATGTTATTTCAGAGCCGATTGAACTCTTCCCACAATGCTTTGCTGTGTTTCAATCATTTAAATGAAGTTCTTCATCGCTGTGGTTCAGGAATCGTCTCTTTTCTTGTCTAACAATGGCCGCCGAGCTTCAGATTAAAACCAGTCGTAATCCTGGTGAAATGATGTTTCCATCCAGGCGCCAAAGGAGCTCAAAATGGCCGCCGGTCTTTCTTATCTGCGGCTCTCGCCGTTTTCCTCCAGACAGGAAGTTGAAACCCTCGATCGAGGGTGGAGTAGACGACTTCTCCCAGCGAGTCGCTGCAGATTGATCGATGGCCGACGCGTTCATCTCAGAACGAGCTGCACTGAGCGAGCGAGCGAGCGAGCCGCACACCTCCTTCTTTCTTTTCTACCTCGTTTCACCTTCGATTAAACCGAAGAAACTGATCCCGAATCAGCGGCGAAAAAAATGAAAAAAATCCACCTCGGCGGTAAAAATTAATGAACTCTGACCAAAACTGTCTGACGAGAGAGAGAGAGAGAGAGAGAGAGAGAGAGAGAGAGAGAGAGAGAGAGAGAGAGAGAGAGAGAGAGAGAGAGAGAGAGAGATGGGTGATGCAAGGAAAAGGATTGAGGAAGTAAGAGAGGAGGAGGCGAGCGAGGGATCAACAGAGCGGAGTTCTCATGGATGAAGAGAACTTTTCTACCAGATATTTTCATCCTCAAAAGGAGTTTGGTATTCCCTCCATCCCTCTGGCTTCCTCTCCTCCCTCCTTCCCTCCTTCCCTCCCTCACCTCCTCCGTCTCTGCATCCTCAAGCCGACTCCCATCGAAGCGTAATGAAGTTGCCGAGGTGAACATTATGTGTCGGATGGGAAACGGCTGAACGCCACCGGAGACGGGAGGAGAGAGGGATGAAGAGAGGAGGAGGCGAGGAGACGAGGAGAGGAAAGAAAAGAGCGAGGACCAAATATGGAAATGGAGAGACCGAGGAGGAGGAGGAGGAGGAGGAGGAGGAGGAAGAGGAGGAGGAGGAGGAGGAGGAGGAGGATGTTAATTAATTATAAGCCGTCAGGGTCCAAATCATCGTCTTTTAAAAGCGGCGTTGGAGCGGCAGGAAGTCACGGCGGCTCGTATTAAAACCTTCAGCGCTGATTTAGAGGCGGAAAGGTTTCCAGACACACCGAGCGGCTTTCACACACCCGAAGGAATCGAACACGCGGGACAGCGATCACACTCGACAAATCTAGAGAACCCCCCTGAAAAAGAACTGGAAGCAGATACTCAACTACAACGTGTTGTAACATTGTAACGACAATGTTACAATGTTACAACAATGTAATGTAACGATAATGTAACAACAATGTTGCAACAGTGAACAACAATGTAATGTTACAACAATGTAACAACAATGTAATGTAACAACAATGTAACATTGATGTAACAATTGTGTTGTTACAATGTTGTGGTTTTTGTGGGAATCAACACGTTGCATCTTGCAGCTACTTGTGTAAAGTCAACATTTAGTGTCTCATCTCTCCGTCAGTATGACATCGTGTTCCTTTGATCTAATGAGGAGGAACAAACTGCATTGTGGGAGTTAAAAACGAGAATGGAGGAACTTGAAATCAGGACTCGAGCCGACTGCTGTCTGAAACACCAGCGAGTCTGCAGAGAGAGTTACTGCAGTCCTTATCAGTGTCCTGTGCTTATCTGCTGGTGTGATCCCAACACACACACACACACACACACACACACACACACACACACACACAATCACACACAATCACACACAATCACACACACCAGAAAACACTTTATTAACTGCAGCACAATACAAGCCTGCAGGAGTGTGTGAGCGAGAGAAAAGGAAACAAATGCTCTCACTTGAGCTATTTCATTGGGAGTGTGTCTGTGTGTGTGTGTGTGTGTGTGTGTGTGTGTGTGTGTGTGTGTGTGTGTGTGTGTGTGTGTGTGTGTGTGTGTGTGTGTGCTCTCTCTTTCAATTCCGTTCATCCTCAGAAGGAGGAGAAGCGTTAAAGGGCAGAAAACAACAGAGGGAAGCTAAAAGCTTCGAGCCTCACCGGACAATTTAGCAGAAACAGAAACTAAGAGCGGATTTGTTCCGGAAGCTTTCGGCCTCCAACGACACACACGTTCATCTCTACACCACACAGACACACACACGTTCATCTCTACACCACACAGACACACACACGTTCACCTCTACACCACACAGACACACACACCTTCATCTCTACACCACACAGACACACACACGTTCATCTCTACACCACACAGACACACACGTTCATCTCTACACCACACAGACACACACGTTCATCTCTACACCACACAGACACACACACGTTCATCTCTACACCACACAGACACACACACGTTCATCTCTACACCACACAGACACACACGTTCATCTCTACACCACACAGACACACACACGTTCATCTCTACACCACACAGACACACACACGTTCATCTCTACACCACACAGACACACACACGTTCATCTCTACACCACACAGACACACACGTTCATCTCTACACCACACAGACACACAAGATATTTCACTCTCTAAAAATATAAATACAACATATGTTTTTAAATTTTTTGATGTTAAAATATATAATATTTAATATAAAATATTATATCTATATACATAAAATAATTATATATATATATATACATCATATTTTATATTTTAAAAAAAGAATATATATAAATTATATAAATAAATAAATTATAGAAAATATTATATATATAATATTTTATATACAATATTTTTTATTTATATATTTTGTATACAATGTATTGGTTTTATATATAATATTCAATATAAAAAATTATTTTATATTAAATATAAATTACATGAAAAACATGTAATATACAATATAAATGTAATTAAATTAAAATATGAGGTGAAGTTAATATTAATAAACATAACGTTCATCCTCGGCCGCTTCGTTTCCTTCGTTTACAGGATAAATCCTTCGCGTCACTTTTCATCCTTCGTCTCTTCTCTCGACGCTTCATTTGAGTTATTAAAAGGTATAAATAGTTTTGGCAGAAGCTTCTTTTGGCGCCGAGTGATTTTATTCACTTCCAGGAAGTAAAACTGAACCTGAAAATAGTTTCAGACGTCTCAATGACACGAGTTTTATAGCCCAGAGGAGTCGCTGCCAGATGCACTTCCTACTGTCCAACCCTGAAGGAGGGAGGAGGAGGAGGAGGAGGAGGAGGAGGAGGAGGAGGAGGAGGAAAGGAGAGGTTGAAAGAGGACAAATGGAAAGAGAGATGAAGAAACAAGAGGACTAGTAGAGGAAACAAGGACGTAAGGAAGTCAATGAGAAAGAGGATGAAGGAGAGAAAAGGATAGACACAAAAGAAAGAAACAAAAAGAAAAGGAAAGAAAGAAAGAGGACAGAAGGTCAGAGGGAAGTAAATAAAAGGACAGAAGGATATAAGAAAAGAGGGACGGAAAGGGAGCAAGGGAACGACGGAGAGACACAAAGGAAGGAGACAAGAAAGAAGACGAGATGAAGGATGATATGAGAGGATTGAAAAAACAAGAGGAAGCTAAATGAGGACAAGACAAGCAGAAGGAAACAAGGAAGGAGGGATCAAAAGAGAGAAAGATGGAGGAACAAAGGAGGGAAGGACGTAAATGGAAGGACAAAAGGAAAGGAGGAAACAAGTGGAGGACAAGAAGGAAGACAAGGATGGGAAAGATAAGAGGAACAGGAAGGAAGTGAATAAGGAGAAGAAGGAAGGAGGGATAGAGAGGAGGGGAGGAGGGAGATAAAGATGGAGGAAAAGAAAGAAGAGAACTGCATCAAACAGAGAAGGAAGGAGGGAAGGAAGGAAGGAGAAATGGAGGAGGGATGGTAAAAGGGAAAGATGAGAGGAAGAAGTATGGAAGGAGGAATGGAATAATATTCTTTTCAGAAGAGATGGAGGACAAAGGAAAGAAGGACACACTGGAGGAAAGGAGAGAAGGAGGGAGGAGAAGAGGAGAGCCAGACAGTCGTTTCAGAGTTGGCTCGTTTCCCAGAAAGAAGTCAAACACAACGAGAAGGTCGAAGACACAATCTGACAAAAGTCAGCCAACAAATGAACGAACGACTGGAAAAGAACGAATGAGGAACTTCCTCTCTTGTTCGCGTCGCCGGGTGGATTCTGAATCGGTGATGTCATCATTGATGATGTCATCATCGATGATGTCATCGTCGAGTTTCATTCTTGCAGCTAAAATACGCAAAAAAACAACATGGAGTCTGATTGGCGACACAACTTCTGAACTCAAAACTTGATGGAAGAAAGAGTTTAGTTGTGTTTTGAGGAGACTGTAACGGGTCTACTTCCTGTCCACTTCCTGCTTACTTCCTGTCCACTTCCTGTCTACTTCCTGCTTACTTCCTGTCTACTTCCTGGACATGATGATTCAGATACTGAGATCTTCAGCTGCAGTTACTTCTCATGCAAAAATGTTGATATTTCTGTTCAAAACACGGTGACAAGGAAGCCGAGGGCAGAACCTGCTTTTCAAAATAAAATATATTTTCAAAATAAACTTCTGTCCCAAAGAAAAGTTGTTCAGTCAAAAAAAGTTTAGGTTAAAACGCTTCAGGCCTTTTTCTCGATTTTACAGAATTTCTGAAATTCACTTTTAAAGGTACTTTCATTAAAAAACATATTTAAAAAAACATTGTCTTAAGGGACAATTATAAAGACATTAAATGGCTCTAAAGCTGAATATTTGAAGCTTGATGTTTGTAAATTCTTCATATTTCTTGTAAAAAAAACAACTTTACTCACATGGACAAACTGTCTCTGTGATGGAAACTGGTTTAAAAAGGTCTTAAGTTCACAAAAGCAGTTAAATATCTGACTACAATGGTGGATTCATGAGCATAAATGTGCTTTAAAAGTCCTCGTCTGTGGTCATGTGACCAACATTTGTTTACTGAGGAGGTCTGAGATTTACAAACGCTCCTGAACGCTACATAATGAACCTGTTGACGAGCCTGCGAGGAGCGAAACCACCCGTTGTGTTGTGCCCTTTGACCCTCAACTTCCTGTGTGTGTGTGTGTGTGTGTGTGTGTGTGTGTGTGTGTGTGTGTGTGTGTGTGTGTGTGTGTGTGTGTGTGTGTGACAGTCCTCCGACTCTTCCCATCAGCTGAGAGTGCTCCGCTCTCCAGCCGAACGCTGAGTGGACATTTAACCTCCCCACTCCACCCGCGACAGCTCCACACAGAGGAGCGTAATG
Organism: Clinocottus analis; assembly: GCF_023055335.1. Classification (NCBI taxonomy): domain Eukaryota; kingdom Metazoa; phylum Chordata; class Actinopteri; order Perciformes; family Cottidae; genus Clinocottus; species Clinocottus analis. The sequence goes on along the minus strand of NW_027176207.1, from coordinate 21,692,886 downwards.
AGATGGATATCATCCCTCCGTCGAGGGAGGGAGGGAGGGGGGAGGAAGAGAGGGATGCTGTGACAGAGAGGGAGACGGGGGAGAGAGAGAGAGAGAGGACAAAATGACACTCGTCCCTGTCTGAGTGGAGTAAAGC
>NW_027176207.1:21685250-21687750 GCF_023055335.1 Clinocottus analis | reverse complement strand
CACTAAACCTGTAAGAGGACGATGGAGGAGTGAAGGCATGACGGAGACGGAGACGGAGGTGCAGATGGAGCGATGGAGGATGGAGGATGGGAGGAGGCGTGTCTCACCGCCGTTATGAGTGTTATTAAGAAACGGCTCGGCCGCTAACGGAGCGTTCAAACGGCGGCGCAGCTGAACGCTCCACGGCCCGGCAAACACAAGCTCCACCGCCCTCTCTCTCTCTCTCTCTCTCTCTCTCTCTCTCTCTCTCTCTCTCTCCCTCTCTCTCTCTCTCTCTCTGTCTCTCCCTCTCTCTCTCTCTCTCTCTCGTTCATCTCTGTGACCTCCAAACTCTCCTGTTACATTTTAAATGGTAAAAATCCGTCAAATGCATTGTTTCTATGAGAGAGACTGTGTGTAGCATCACATGATGTAACTGTGTAACACACACACATACACAAAGACACACACACACACACACAAAGACACACACACAAAGACACACACATACACAGAAACGGACACACAGACAAAGAAACACACACACGGACACACACAGACAGACAAACACACAGACACACATGGACACACAAAGGCAAACACACATAGACACACACAGAGAAAGAGACACACACACACAGACACGGACACACACACAGACACACACACACACAGACACACACACAAAGGAACACGGACACACACATACACACAAAGAAACACACACACACACAGACACACAATAATTCTGGACAACTAATTGCTCCAAAAGTGCGCCAAACATTTGTATTTCACATTAGATTACGCAACATGTTGTGTGTTTCGTGTGTGTGTGTGTGTGTCCCGCTATCGGCGCACACACACACACACACACACACACACACACACACACACACACACACACAGTTTCCATGGTAACTATTATCCCGTCTCGGGGTATCCTCCAGACGGCGAGAGCAGCTGACGGGTGAAACTCCCTCGTCTCCGTCCGGTCCAATCAGCAGTATCGGCAATCGGTGTCGCGGTGTGAAATAATAAAAACGCTGCGCGTGCTCCGGTCCGTCCTGACACTTTGATTCACGATCAGCGGGAAGAGGGCGGAGAAATAATTTAAAAATAAAGAAGAAGGGGAAAAAAAAAGAAAAAAAAAAAAACATCCTCTGAGACAAACTCAGGCCGCTTAACTAATTACCGACATACATCACCGCCGGCTGCGACAAGCCAATTACACCTGATTGGAAATACTTTACTTTGTCCGACACGTGCTTTCCATGTCGCTTTTAATTCAGTGTCAAAAAGCTTCTGAATATCGGGGCGGATGATTGACTGCTGAGGGCCTGGTGGTGTACATAAGCCAATAATGTCCCACTCGTCTGGTACGGAGGGAAAAGCCGGTTAAGCTGATTAGAAGAGGACATCAGACGCATAACTGGGTTAGCCAGGACGTCGGCTTCTAATGGCCGAACGTCCTTCACGAGAGTCTCTGGCCGTGATTAATGCAAAGCGAAGCCGAGGACCGCGGGGGTTCCTGGAAACGCGACGCGGCCGATGTGGAGCGAAGAAGGTTACAGGAAGAGAAGGGATGAGCTGAAACCGGCGTGCGACGCCTTGTCAATAGTGTTTTACGGCCGGGAGGCTTTTATTGTTCATCTTCGATTAGCCAGGCGAGAATCTGAAGAGCACGGAGGACTGCAACGCTCTGAGGGCCCCGGAGCCAACGTTTAACTCACTGAAGGAGCCATTAAAACACCAGCGCCTCTTTAAAGACGCCAGAATGACCAGCGCCGCCTCTTAAACCTCTCAAACGGCCCAAAAGAGCCTCGGTTAACCCACGCAGCGCCGCAAAGGCACCGAGGACGCTTTAAAACCACATGAGAGCACCGAAAACTTTATTTAAAACCTTTCAAATAAACATCTGAAGGTCCTCAATGAGACCAGAACGCTGTAAAGACACATGAACACCAGAAGAAGAAGAAGAATAAAAACTAGAAGAAGAAGAAGAAGAAGAACAAGAGAAGAAGAAGAAGAAAAGAAGAAGAACAAGAGAAGAAGAAGAAAAGAAGAAGAAGAAGAAAAACTAGAAGAAGAAGAAGAAGAAGAAGAAGAAGAAGAAGAAGAGGAGAAGAAGAAGAAGAAAAGAAGAAGAACAAGAGAAGAAGAAGAAGAAAAGAAGAAGCAGAAGAAGAAGAAAAACTAGAAGAGGAAGAAGAAGAAGAAGAAGCAGAAGAAGACGAAGAAGAAGAAAAACTAGAAGAAGAAGAAGAAAAAGAAGAAGAAGAAGCAGAAGAAGAAGAAGAAGAAGAAGACGAAGAAGAAAAACTATAAGAAAAACTATAAGAAGAAGAAGAAGAAGAAGAAGAAGAAGAAGAAGTGATTACAACTGGATGAGGGTCTTTTAGAATGAAACTAACAATCTCCTTCCAATGCACACAATGTAGTCAACAACAACAGCAACAACAACAACAGCTCTGTGTTTCAAATGGAGCTGTTGTTGTTGTTGTTGTTGTTGTTGTTGTCATCA
>NW_027176207.1:21677750-21680250 GCF_023055335.1 Clinocottus analis | reverse complement strand
CATGTTCAGATTAATTCAAAAGTCAAAAGAAAAGAAGGAAAAAAAGAGTTGTTTGAAGGGTCTATATGAATATGCATAATTATACGGACGCTGAGCGAGAAGCTAAAGCCGTCGCAGTGAGACGGATCACTACGACTGAGAGGAAGTCCATTGGAGGTCATTTTTAAAATAAAACTGTCCAAAAATTATCTTTACAAATCTTTTAATGCAACTTTTTCTTCATCAAATTGTTTTTGAGTTATTACCTGATGAGTAAAGAAATAAATAAAAACGTTGCACACCGAGGGGCGGGGCTAATGCTAACGCTGTGATGCAATTTACTCGCCAATAAAAAGCATAATTCACTGTTCTCCAACGAGCATCGCGTCGGCTGGTTCGCTCCAGCTGCAAGAACCTGACATGAACGGGTTCTGATGGGATTTAATCGCAATGAACGGATTAAAAAGGCAGCGGATGAATGCATGAAAAATGCTAAATCGAGGTATCGCAGAGATCTGGGTGAACGCATGCGGCTACAATGACGTTCTCCTCCTCTTCTGACTCAACAGGGTCAGCGATGTCAGGAGGGGAATCTCAGCGCTGACGGGCTTTAGCAGTGTTACCTTAAAACAACACGGCGCATTGACTTTGAGAGAAAACACCTGAACCCAATGAGGAAGGTCCACGCCGAGGTGAGAAAACTGGAAATCAAAGCATGTCCGTAATCAGCCGACGAGCAAAAAGCGTTCTTCTGGCCGGCGAAACGAAGGTCAAGCTGCAAGCGCGCAACATGTTGGTAATCTAGAAAGTGAGATCTGTGGGGGGTTTATGACGAGAAAAATGTATCTGGGACGAGCTCAGAAGGTTCCTCAAGGTGACCTTTAAAGTGTTGGCGGAAAACCCAAAGATACGGTTATAAAAAACAAGAAGAAAAGGACAAACTAAAGGTTCCCTGTAGGACCTGAAATAGATGAAAAGCTCCCGGCTTCCTTAACCCTCGAACACCAACTTTAAACATAGTCACACCGTCACTAACGTTGGGTATACTTAACCCAAAATCATGTACCTGATATAATGTACTTCTCGTCCAAATATATTTAAATACAACAATTCAAGTCAAATTGAAGTTCTCTGCCGTTATTTTACCAAAAACATCACAGTGAAAAAAGCCTCAAAATCGGGTGAAGAATTAGGGAATCGTCAATAAAACAGGATTAGAAATATAAATAATGTAGTTATGAGCTTTTTAATGTGAAGGAAAAGTCCCTCTTCAATGTTGAAACACTTCATAAATGTTTTGCCCTCTATCACTAACGTCTGGTGAAAATAACCTGAACACGTGGTTGAAAAATGGTTGAAAAATGCAGTATTGGACCTTCAATAAGACACGCCCACTTTAAATAAGACACACCCACTTTAAATAAGACACACCTACCTTCAATAAGACACACCTACCTTCACTAAGACACGCCCACATTCAATAAGACACGCCCAAATTCAATATGACACATCTATGTTAAATAAGACACACCCACTTTCAATAAGACACGCCCACCTTCAATAATGTCAGTGAGCAGCATGAAGCTACACAAAGACCCACTCAACTCAGACAAAAGCAACACAATGAAAATAACGTAACCACAATCACTCGGGTGAAAATCCTGTTAGTGTTCTAGGGTTAACGAGTCCCTTAACGAGTCCCTTAACGAGTCCCTTAACGAGTCCCTTCTTAACGAGTCCTACACCGAGAGTCCGTCCTACCTTTGACGGACGTGTTGGGGGGCGGGCCCTCCATGCGCAGGTTCCAGGGCGGGTCCCCCTGGTTGGCGAAGTCCCTCATCTTCAGGTAGCTGATGGTGAGCCGGATGATGGAGGCCTTGTCCAGCTGGCTGGTGATGGCGCCCGGCAGCGGCAGCATCTTGGCCAGCTCGTAGAACTCAAAGTTCTCCTTGCCCCGCCGCGACCGCGCCGCGTCCCGCGACTTCTCCTTCCTCAGAGCCTGCAGCCTGCGGGGACAGAAGCGCCGTTAAGGGACGTGGGCGGAGCTTGTTAGAGACGTGGGCGGAGCCTGTTAGAGACGTGGGCGGAGCTTGTTCGTACCCGGAGAAATGAATCAATCGTGAACTTTGTTCTGCACCAATAATACACATTCTTAAAGTTAGGGAGACGTATTGCAATGAAAATATGGTGAAATACTTAGTTAAGTTTAATAAAAGATGATTAAACATCTTAATATTCCTAAAATAAATAAAATATGAATAAAATACAGTATTTGCGGATGACATGCTGTGATTGGTTCCTCCGTCAAGTCAAACAAACAAAGAACGTCAACCATCGTAACCTTGTTCCCTCCTTCCTCCTCTTCCTCACACTGGAACTTCCTCTTCATCACTTTCCACTCTATTACCTCTCTCTCTCTCTCTCTCTCTCTCTCTCTCTCTCTCTCTCTCTCTCTCTCTCTCTCTCTCTCTCTCTCTCCCTCCCTTCAACAACAACAGTGACGACCATACTTTCCTGCGGC
>NW_027176207.1:21650250-21672750 GCF_023055335.1 Clinocottus analis | reverse complement strand
TAAAAAAAAAATCTGCAGTTGATTATTTCCATAAAAATGATTATTTTTTTTACTGTTTTATTCATGTTTTTATAAACACAATACTTTTAATTGGAGCGGTCTATATACATTCATGTTCCACACGTGGACATAGCTGCAATAATTCATGCATCAGATTATAAACGGATATTTTTGCCTCCATTTACTTTCATTCATCGAGACTTTTCTAACTTTTGGAGGATTCTTGATGTATAAATGATATATAATTATATATGAATGATAATTTTAGAGAGGTAAAGTATTCTGAGAACAAACTTGTTGATAGAAAATTGCCTTTAAACGTGAAATTATATTTCTTACATTTAAAGGTTGTTTTCTCGATATAAGTTTGTTCTCAGACTCTTAAAAGAATACTTTGCCTCACTAAAATGATAATTTATACATAATTATACATCACTTTTCACGCCTCCACTGTCAGCAACGAATCGCCCCAAGAAACGGAGAAAAGTCTGGATGAATGGAAGTAAATGGAGGCAAAAATATCCGTTTATAATCTGCTGAATAAGGTAAAAAAAAAAAGAAAAATGTAGACATATCTATATGTACATATTTATATATACATCACCATGAAACTTCTGGAGTTGACTACTAACATGAAGATGATTAGTTGCATTTATTCATGCATCACATAATAAACTGATATTTTGCCGCCATTTACCTCCATTCATCGAGACTTTTCTCCGTTTTGGGGGATTATTATAATTATATATCATTTCTATATCAATGACTCTTTACAGTGGGCGAAGCAAAGAATCCCCCAAAAAAACAGAGAAAAGTCTCAATGAATGGAAGTAAATGGAGGCAAAATATCCGTTTTGGTGGAAAAGGTAAAAAAAAAAAAAAAAATTAAAGTATATATATCATCATGAAACTTCTGGAGTTACTGACATGAAGATGATTAATTGCATTTATTCATGCATCAGATAATAAACTGATATTTTTGAGTCCATTTACTTCCATTCATCCAGACTTTTCTCCGTTTTGGGGGATTATTATAATTATACATCATTTCTTTATGTATATATGAGGACGGATGAACGTGACGTAGATTCCTTTAATAAATCAAAGTGAACGTCTCACATGAAGGAAATAAAGAAGGAAAGAAACAAACGGAGGAGACGGACGGAGGCAGATCACAGGCAGAAGGAGGGATGATGAAAGAAGGATGCAAGAGGAGGAGAAGGAGGCGACAGCTGCTCACGGAGAGTTTAATCATCTTCACCTTCACCTCCGCCGAACTCACCCTCTCTCACTCATCCCCCACTCTCTGTTTCTCTCCTCCTTCCTCCTCCTCCTCTCTCCTTAGAGGAGGCCACTCCTTCCTCACACCCTCCTGTCCTCTTCTCCCTTCTTTTCCAACTGCGTCCTTGCTTCATCTCCTTCCTTTGCTCTCTCCTTTCCTTCTTTTCTTCTCCTCTCCCTGTCTTTAGTTCCTCTCCTCCTTTCCCTTTCCCCCTGCTATCTCCTCACAATCTCTCCTTTCCTTTCCCTTATCCCGCTCTCTTCCCTTTCCTTCCTACGTCCTTTTATGTGCACTTCATTGACTCACACTTTTATTTTCTGTTCCCTCACTTCCTCTCCTCTACCCCTCCTCCTCCCTCCTATGTCCTCGCCTCCTCCCTCCTCCATGAGTTCACTGGAGTGGAACAGTTCAGTATTAGCTCTGAAATTAGCAGCAGTCCCTCGTTAAAGAGTTGGCGCGCACACACACACACACACACACACACACACACACACACACACACACACACACACACACACACACACAGTGTTAATGGTGTAAAAGCTGCTGCCACCTTGGAGACACAAAATTACTTGAGCCCGTCTTTCTCTTCATGTCTTTATCATTTCTTCTTCTCTCTCCAATCATCCCTCTCTCTCTCTCCCTCCCTCCCTCCCTCTCTCCTTCCTTCCCTCTCTCTCTCCCTCTCTCCCTCTCTCTCTCTCTCTCTCTCTCTCTCTCTCTCTCTCTCTCTCTCTCTCTCTCTCTCTCTCTCTCTCTCTCTCTCTCTCCTCGTCCTCCTGTAACCTTCAAACAAAGAGTCAACTCTCTCTCCTCTCTGGCTGACAGCCAGCGGACGGAGAGAGAGTCTTCCTCCCCTGACAACGTCCATCATCCTCCTCCTCCTCCTCCTCTTCCTCATCCCTCCATCCCTCTCTCCTCCCTCTTCTCTTACTTTTGTCCTTTTCTTACCTCCTCTTCATCTCTGATCTATACACACTTTCTGACCCTATTCCCTTCCTTTCCTAACTTTACAACTCTTCTCTTCTTTTCTGTTGTTTTTAATCTCATTGTTCTTTCTTTGTCTTCTTTCATCCTGTCATCTTTTCATTTCCTTCTCTTCCTCTTTTCCGTGCAACTTCTATATTGCGTTTTGATGCATCACCTTTTTAAAGCGTCGCTCTCCTTTCTTTAGCTCCTCCCGGCTCCTCCTTTCCTTTCCTCTCTCCTCGTCTCTCCCCTTTACTTCTCTTTCCTTTCCTTCTCTCCTTTCCTTCTCTCCTCTTTCCACCTCTCTCTCTCTCTCTCTCTCTCGTTCATTCTTCCTGTCTTCCGCGGCGAGAGGAGCTCCAACACGAGCAGCGAGGTGATTAAGATCTCTTCCTCTCTTCCTTCATGCGTCTGTAGAAACGTACACAGTTCACACGACATCATTAACCAAGCCGGTCGCTGTGAATGATGTTATCAAGCGTACACACACACACACACACACACACACACACACACACACACACACACACACACACACACAGCGGTGCAGACCTGTGGATCAGATAACAAGATGGAAGCAGCGCAGGCCAAGACGGAGTCAGGACCTGACAGAGGGATGTCTGGGTCTCTGTGTGTACTTGAGGTAGAGTGTGTTGGCAGGATATCTCTCTTACACACACACACACACACACACACACACACACACACACACACACACACACACACACAGTGTGGTGTAACCTCTCCACAGGCTTTCGAGCTCGACGGCGCTAATTAGTTTGGCAACAGAGTCAGAACAACATACCTTTGGCCTTACAACACCCCCTGCACACACACAGACACACAGACACACACACACACACACACACACACACACACACACACATCTGTATATACAGTCCACACATGCAAGCAGAGCACAGACTGATGAAGTGAGGAGTTGAAGCATCCAGAAGGACTTTTGGTGAAATGCGTCTCGATATGAAATCAATATCACAAACACAACTTTTATCATCTCGACTTTTTACTTTAATTAACACAAAAAACTTTGTGTCAATGACATTAACTAAAGGAAGTTGTTGAATCCTGAAAACAGAAATAACTGAAACTCAGACAATGTCTTGAAAACAACTCAGACACACACACACTCAGAGACACACACACACACACACACACTCAGAGACACACACACACACACACACACACACACACCTGGATCACCCTGAAGCCTGCAGCGACTCATAAACCTGCTGAACCCACCACACACACAAACACACACAAATATATAGACACACACACAAACACACACCAGCCTGATTTCTGTGAGCGGAACTATAACACACCCGGCCCAAGTAGTGATGAAGAGGAGCGTGTGAGGATGAAGAGGAGCGTTTGGTGATGAAGAGGAGCGTGTGGTGATGAAGAGCAGCGTGTGGTGATGAAGAGGAGCGTGTGGTGATGAAGAGGAGCGTGTGGTGATGAAGAGGAGCGTGTGGTGATGAAGAGCAGCGTGTGGTGATGAAGAGGAGCGTGTGGTGATGAAGAGGAGCGTGTGGTGATGAAGAGGAGCGTGTGGTGATGAAGAGGAGCGGGTGGTGATGAAGAGGAGCGTGTGGTGATGAAGAGGAGCGTGTGGTGATGAAGAGGAGCGTGTGGTGATGAAGAGGAGCGTGTGGTGATGAAGAGGAGCGGGTGGTGATGAAGAGGAGCGTGTGGTGATGAAGAGGAGCGTGTGGTGATGAAGAGCAGCGTGTGAGAGGCAGAATGAACTCTTCTCGTGTTTTTGTTGCTTCTATTAACTTCAACAACTTATCAGCTGTTTAGCTCTCAAAGAGGTCAAGACTAGACTCTAGACTAGACTGTAGACTAGACTCTAGACTAGACTGTAGACTAGACTCAAGACTAGACTCAAGACTAGACTCTAGACTAGACTCAAGACTAGACTGTAGACTAGACTCAAGACTAGACTAGACTCAAGACTAGACTCTAGACTAGACACAAGACTAGACTCTAGACTAGACTGTAGACTAGACTCAAGACTAGACTCTAGACTAGACTCCAGACTAGACTGTAGACTAGACTCAAGACTAGACTCTAGACTAGACTCTAGACTAGACTCTAGACTAGACTCTAGACTAGACTGTAGACCAGACTCTAGACTAGACTATAGACCAGAGTGTAGACTAGACTCTAGACCAGACTGTAGACTAGACTATAGACCAGAGTGTAGACTAGACTATAGACTAGACTCTAGACCAGACTGTAGACTAGACTATAGACTGGACTCTAGACTAGACTATAGACTGGACTCTAGACTAGACTATAGACCAGTCAGTAGACCAGACTCTAGACTAGACTCTAGACCAGACTGTAGACTAGACTGTAGACTAGACTCTAGACTAGACTTCAGACTAGACTCTAGACTAGACTCTAGACTAGACTGTAGACTAGACTCTAGACTAGACTGTAGACTAGACTCTAGACTAGACTCTAGACTAGACTGTAGACTAGACTCTAGACTAGACTTCAGACTAGACTCTAGACTAGACTCTAGACCAGACTCTAGACTAGACTCTAGACTAGACTCTAGACTAGACTGTAGACCAGACTGTAGACCAGACTGTAGACTAGACTGTAGACCAGACTCTAGACTAGACTCTAGACTAGACTCTAGACTATACTGTAGACCAGACTGTAGACCAGACTGTAGACTAGACTCTACACTAGACTTAGACCAGACTGTAGACCAGACTGTAGACCAGACTGTAGACTAGACTCTAGACTAGACTCTAGACTAGACTTAGACCAGACTGTAGACCAGACTCTAGACTAGACTCTAGACTAGACTCTAGACTAGACTCTAGACTAGACTCTAGACTAGACTTTAGACTCATAAAAGTTTAAATCCACCTTCAGAACACAAACTAGTTATTTTTCTTTGTCTGGTTCCAGACGGAGCAGAAGCAGCAATATTTTAGAGGCATTTTAATTATCTCTCCGTTTTATCTCTTTCACACACACACACACACACACACACACACACACACACACACACACACACACACACACACACACACACACACACACACACACACACACACACACACTCAGGCTTGAGTTCTTAATCATGGCAGGACCCGGCGGACTCACTGAAGCTTCCAACAAACACAGCTGGCCTCCTGCCTGACCTGCAGACACATTACCAGCTCTCCTGGCCAGATGGACCTGTCTCCGTCTGCGTGTGTGTGTGTGTGTGTGTGTGTGTGTGTGTGTGTGTGTGTGTGTGTGTGTGTGTGTGTGTGTGTGTGTGTGTGTGTGTGTGTGTTGGCGTCTGACACTCGTCCTTGAATGAAGACGTGATGGTCAAAGTGTGTGTGTACTTGAGATCCTAAAAATGAGAAAAAAAGTGTGTGTGTGTGTCTGTGTTTGACTGTGTGTGTGTGTGTGTGTGTGTGTGTGTGTGTGTGTGTGTGTGTGTGTGTGTGTGTGTGTGTGTGTGTGTGTGTTAACTAGCTGGACATCCCATCAGCAGAGCATCTGTGATCTCAGCTCTCCAGAGGGAGTTCCCTGTCAGCCGGACGGAGAACAATGAGACTGGACGAGAGACTTAGAGAAGAACAGAGGGGAGAGAGAGAGAGAGAGAGAGAGAGAGAGAGAGAGAGAGAGAGAGAGAGAGAGAGAGAGAGAAAGTTTCTTTTGTTCTGCGATGATTAGGAATTTTTTTGTGTGTGAGCTACAGGTAGAACAGGTGCTACTATCTCTGTGTGTGTGTGTGTGTGTGTGTGTGTGTGTGTGTGTGTGTGTGTGTGTGTGTGTGTGTGTGTGTGTGTGTGTGTGTGTGTGTGTGTGTGTTAAAATGTCTGAGACAAAGAGAGTCTGAAGGTAATAGCTGGTGTTTCATTCGTCCTCTAAACGTACGATAATATCAACGTAATCATGAACCGGAACGTATAAAAACTGAAGAACTGAATTGTTAATTAAGTTTATATATATATATATATATATATATATATATATATATATATATATATATATATATATATATATATATATATATATATATATATATAATAATAATAAAATACAAGTATAAATGCAAATCCGCCCTGGAGGAAAAAAAACATATTTGGTGTGAAATACAAAAAAGAAACTGAAAAAAGTGACAATACAAAAGATGAAAGTTTAAAATAAAGTATATTTATCTATAATGTATATATGTACTTAATGTATTCCAGTGTTTTATAATCACATATCTTCCTTGTATTTATTCAAACAATAATCTCTTTAAAGATGATTCTTTTCATCACAACGTTAATAAAGTTTTCTCTTCACAGACGTCGTGAACGTAAAGTCTCCGTTAGCTAGGCGGTCGCGCGACGCGGGCGCAGGAAGTAATCGCCACAATAAACCGACTAAAAGGTGGATAATCTTCTTCTCCTTCGCATTATTTTTCCACGCGGAGCACTTACGCAGCGGCAAACAAATTAAGTTTTATTTTCTCTTTTGAGTTTACACACGGAGCCAATTAGTAAATTAGCAACAAGCAGAACAACACGGTGTAAATCTCCCGCTCGCCAACGAGCCGGTGTTTTTATCCACAGAGCCGGTTTAACTGGGCAGTAAAACGCCTCCTTACACTCTTCACCTCGCTTGCTTTTCAATCCCAGCTAATGCAGTCACGCCACAGTAAAAACTCTGCAGCTGATAATTAAAGACTCTATAAAAAAAACAAAGTCTGCTGCAGCGGGAACGCCGAGGAGCTGCAGAGTGTTTGGTCACGAGACCGGGGATCGATCCACCTTAAAAAACTGCTTTCATGGGATCGATCCACCTTAAAAAACTGCTTTCATGGGATCGATCCACCTTAAAAACTGCTTTATGGATCAATCCACCTTAAAAACTGCTTTATGGATCAATCCACCTTAAAAACTGCTTTATGGGATAGATCCACCTTAAAAACTGCTTTATGGGATCAATCCACCTTAAAAACTGCTTTATGGGATCAATCCACCTTAAAAACTGCTTTAAGTGATAGATCCACCTTAAAAACTGCTTTATGGGATAGATCCACCTTAAAAACTGCTTTATGGGATCAATCCACCTTAAAAACTGCTTTATGGGATCAATCCACCTTAAAAACTGCTTTAAGTGATAGATCCACCTTAAAAACTGCTTTCATGAGGATAAACAAACACTGCCCTTGTATTAATACTACTTCTATTACTGCTAATATTGGTAGTACTGTAGTTGGTATCATTGGTACCAGTTTTACTAAGGGTACTTCTACTACTTTTGGTAGTACTGCAGTTGGTATCATTGGTGCCAGGGCTCCTAAAGGTACTTCTACTACTATTGGTAGTACTGTAGCTGGTATCATTGGTACCAGTTCTAAGGGTACTTTACTACTATTGGTAGTACTGTAGTTGGTATCATTGGTACCAGTTCTAAGGGTACTTTACTACTATTGGTAGTACTGTAGTTGGTATCATTGGTACCAGTTCTAAGGGTACTTTACTACTATTGGTAGTACTGTAGCTAGTATCATTGGTACCAGTTCTAAGGGTACTTTACTACTATTGGTAGTACTGTAGTTGGTATCATTGGTACCAGGGCTAGTAAAGGTACTTCTACTACTATTGGTAGTACTGCAGCTGGTATCATTGGTGCCAGTACTACTCAGGGTACTTCTACTGCTGATACTCACAATACCTTTTAAAGTCTGCGGGTCTTAAAACAGCAGGATTTTGAATGGAGTTTGGTGTGACGCTCGCTCACGATAAATACCGAGGTACACGCTCTCTGACTGCACAGAACTCTTTCAATGACATTTTGTGACATTAACACCGTCAGCCGGTGGAGCTCTTTAACTATTATCTGGGCTCAGCCTTGCTCACCGTGCCCCCCCCCCCCCTCCTCCTCCACCCCCTCCTCCACCACGCTCCGGCCCTATCTGAGCGAGGGATTGCCGGCTAAACCTTTTCCATGCGGCAAGTGGACCATGACTGGGGATGAAATAGGCTGAGATCCCGCGGAGAAGGAAAGGGTTGTCGGGGGTGGAGGGGTGGAGGGGTGGAGGAGAGGGGGGGTAATCAGAGAAGGAGACGGGGCGAGCAACAGGTAGAGGTAGTGCAGAGAGAGAGAAAGAGAGAGAGTGCTTTCTAAATGCAGCGTGTCGATCCGACTATCCTCCAAACTGATGGACTTCTGACGCCGGATGAGGAGCCAATCTGAGGGAGACTTTCACAGTCGAATCTCCACAAATAAAGGATGGAGGCGACACCACCGGCAGGATGTGGACCCTATAGCCCGTCTGTCTGCATCCCCGTCTGTCTCCACCCCCCCGTCTACCCGTCTTTCTGTCAACCGGGACAACCGGTCCGACGTCCGACGGCCTTTTCAGCCGTCTCGTCTCGCTCTTTGTTCACTTCCTGTTTCTCCTCGTGTCGCTCTTTCCCCGTTCGTCTCTTCGTCTTCGTCTCTTCGTCTTCGTCCTTCTCTCACGTCAGGGTCCAGGTTGCCCATTACGCGACAGCAATGCAGCAACGCTGAGAAACGCAACCCAGGACAGAAATACTGAGAATATAAATAGAACAAACAAACAATATGCGGCGTAATGCACAATATTCTGTTTGTTATCCAGGAGTTAGGAGGTGTAAATAATGCATCAACGCACACAGAGGGATGGAACCGACGACCCGCAGTGTTTCTGTTCATTCCTCGAGTGAAACAGGAAGTTAATGTTGACGACCGTCTTTTCTTTAAGTTAAAATAGTTTTGTTGCCTAAAGGATTTTTTCCTGTGAGGATCTTTTCTTGGACGTTGGATTATATAATTCTTCTTGTTTGTTTTTTTTACTTTTTGGTTGTGTGTAAATTAAAGATGTTGAGTTTAAAAAAGTACGAGAATCAAAAGTCAACACATTATATTTTCTCCACAGAAGTTGCTCAAACCGGTGTTTTTAATATTTCATAAGGACGTGGTTCATATTATGGATTATGGGTTCTTCACGGGGTAAACGGTCTTTTTTACAGACACATTTGAAGGCAGCAGAACCGACACCAGACAGTGAAGCTTCTGTTTGTCACCGAGCCGCCGCTTCCTGCTTCCCATAGACATCAATGCAGCGTCACGCTTCTGCTGCTCGCTATACGTCCACTTAAGATTCACCTCCTCTTCCTCACCTCCTCCTCCTCCTCTTCCTCCTCCTCCTCCTCTCAGACTCTGAGTGTACAAATATATAGATAGATAGATGTTTTATGATCACCTTAAAGAACATTCTATGTGTGTTCTACTGGTGTGTGTGTGTTCTACTATGTGTGTTCTACTATGTGTGTGTTCTACTGTGTGTGTGTTCTACTGTGTGTGTGTTCTACTGTGTGTGTTCTACCTTTAAACGACTAAAGCGGCTTCTCGGTTTTGTTATTATGACAAACACGTTTAAAATGTATAAAACGTACAAATGATACATATGTACGACTGTTAAAACAGAACGTAATGGACTAGAACCCAGTAGAACACAACAGAATAGAACCCAGGAGAGTAGAACAGAATACAGTAGAACCCAGTAGAGTAGAACCCAGTAGAGTAGAACCCAGTAGAGTAGAACCCAGTAGAGTAGAACAGAATACAGTAGAACCCAGTAGAGTAGAACCCAGTAGAGTAGAACCCAGTAGAGTAGAACCCAGTAGAGTAGAACCCAGTAGAGTGGACAGATCAGAGTGAAGCGAGTGCAGTGGAGCTGGGAGTGGATGTGGACACACACTCATGTTTATTCATGCAGCCATGAGCTGCAGACCTGCAAGGTGACTGGCTGTCACACACACACACACACACACACACACACACACACACACACACACACACACACACACACACACACACACACACACACGTATGCAGGTGCAGGAAAAGACAAACACTCACACATCTGGCCTGTCTATCACCTTGGATCAGGGAGATAGAGGGGCGTGTGTGTGTGTAGTTGTGTGTGTGTGTGTGTAGTTGTGTGTGTGTGTGTGTGTGTGTAGTTGTGTGTGTGTGTACTTGTGTGTGTGTGTGTGTGTGTGTGATGGCAGAAAGTAAACAACAAAAGCAGCTCATTCAGTCAGTCGCTACATGTTCTACTGTTACTAGCTTTACTGCTGCGTTCACTCTGAACACACACACACAGCTACACAACTACACACACAACTACACACCTACACACACACCTGTGTCCTTCTGTCTGTGACAGATGTGTGATAATTGCATCATGTCTGCAGCGTTTCTCTTTCCCACATCATGAAAAACTGAATATTGACGAGACAAAGCGGCTCGTAGATTTTATTTTGTGTTATAAACCGTTTATTAAATATTAATTAATTTAACGTGTAAATACACGTCTGCAGACCTCGCCGACCCTTTAAGGAATAAACACACAATGTAGGATTGTGTGTTTATGTGGCTGCTGTGTGTGTGTGTCTAGTTAATATTTCACACTAACCTTACAGGCATGTGAGAGTTTATTAATTATGGCTTAAAATGTGAAGCAGAGACGCTCATGAATAAAAGCAGCCGCTGCCGACTGTCAGTCACACACTGCAGCGGCCAACAGCTGGATCACACACACACACACACACACACACACACACACACACACACACTGACGGTGAGTGATGCGGCTGCAGCTGCTCAGTTGTTTGTGTTTCAGAAACTAAACTAGTGAATACTGAACGTTTAAAATGAACTTAAACCAAAGAGATCTGTCTTGTGTGTGTGTGTGTGTGTGTGTGTGTGTGTGTGTGTGTGTGTGTGTGTGTGTGTGTGTGTGTGTGTGTGTGTGTGTGTGTGTGTGTGTGTGTGTGTGCTTCAGGCTTCTACATCTCGCGTTACGGCTCTACTTCACTTCCCTTTGATCTTTTTTATTTAAAAAGAGTGTCTTTAAGCCCCGCCCCCTCCGCTCTGACATCAGAGCGCTGGCTGCAGGCGCCGCCTCATGTTTTTATAATATATTTACACTAATTGAAAATCCTCCAATTCCTCGACATCACGGGATTATTGAAGCAGATTTTCATCCTCCATATATATATATATATATATATATATATATATATATATATATATATATATATATATATATATATATATATATATATATATATATATATATATATATATAAATATATATTATCTCTCCTGTTATGGATTTAAAACAAATAATAATTAACTTAATAAATCAGTATATTAAGTAATTAGTTTAAGTCTGTATTAAGTAAGTATATTAAGGACATAATAGGTTAGTATATTAATTAAGTATTAAGTCAGTATATTAAGTTAGTATATCAAGTACATATTAAGTAAGTACAAATAATAATGAACTTAATAAATCAGTATATTAAGTAATTATTAACTCAGTATATTTAAGTAATTAGTTTAAGTGCCTATTAAGTCGGTATAGTAATTATACCTTAAGTCAGTATATTAAGTATGTATTAAGTAAGAATAATAAGTACATAATAAGTCAGTATATTAAGTATTTATAGAGCTATTAGTGTTATATATTTTAGCTATTAGTGTTATGTATAATTTTACACATGTTCTCATCACATGTTCTCATCACATGTTCTCATCACATGTTCTCATCACGTGTTCTCATCACGTGTTCTCATCACGTGTTCTCATCACATGTTCTCATCACATGTTCTCATCACATGTTCTCATCACATGTTCTCATCACATGTTCCCATCACGTGTTCTCATCACATGTTCTCATCACATGTTCTGACCTGCAGCAGAATCTAAAACAAGCCTTGAAGGAAACGGATCCGTCAGGATTAATCTTCAGATTACCTTCAAACTGGAGCTTTACAGATTGAAGCTTCCTGCAGCTGCAGGAAGCTCGTCTTCCTCAAAGAGGAAGACGAGCTTCAGCGCGCGGCTTTAAACCAACAACGCGCTGGAGAAATGTCTATAAAACACTTTCCTGCTGTCAGAGGCTGCATGGCGGAGCAGAGGCTCCTCACGTCTTCCTGGTGGGAGGAGGGGGAGGGGGCGGGGGGGGGTTTGGTGAAGGGGGTGATGGGAAAAAAGTGCCGCGGGCAACAGCGAGCAGCGGCGCGGCGGGAAGAGACGAGGTGAAAGTCAAACCTCTTCACTGCAAACAAAACCTCGGGAATACGAGGAAGTAAATACATGATGTCTGAGTGTTTGTTCTGGTTTGACTGATTCCTTTGTGTGGGGGGGGGGGGGGGGGGAGGGAGGAGGGAGGAGGAGGGAGGAGGAGGAGGGAGGAGGAGGAGGGAGGAGGAGGAGGGGGAGGCGCCACAGGTGAGCAGCCGTCCTGTGAGGCGGGAGACTTGTTCAGTTATGAGGACGGATCCACGAGGCCAGGAGGGAGGAGGCTGTCGCTTTTTAACACTTTCGTTTTTCAACACTTTTCGGAGTCGCTCGGGGCCGCCGCCGCCGCCGCCGCCGCCGCCGCCGAGCGTCAAAGACACGACGAACGTCAACGTTTTGACGGCGGGCCGAGCGGGGATTAGCATGCGTGAGGAGCGAGAAGAGAAAGCTGCGGTGCGGTTTTGTTTTGGGGGAAATAAACAGAGGCCGAGTGAGGAGTTGAAACGATCGTCTCGCTCTTATTCTCTCTCTTCGCTGACGATGGAACGCTCTTTACCTCCAACGCCACGGCGGCAGGAGGAAGTTATGCTGACGTACACCAGAACTTCTGGTCCAACCACTGCAGCCAACGAATGGAGGAGACGCAGGGGGGCGGGGTTTAGGGGCGGGGTTTAGGGGGTTTGGGATTTTTGGGGGCAGGGTTTAAATGTTTTGGGGGCGTGGTTTGGGAGTTTTGGGGGCGTGGTTTGGGTGCAAGGTTTTGGGGCATGGTTTGGAGGCGGAGTTTGGGGGCGAGTTTGGGGGCGTGGTTTAGGGCCGTGGTTTGGGGTGGGGTTTAGTAGCAAGAGATTGAGCAAAAAGAGGCGGGCTTTACAACTCTACCGCTGACTTCCTGTTTTCGATGCCAGTCGATGTGTACAAGACATCAATATTTGTGTTTTTTTATTCCGGTGATCTATATCTTTTAGTTTTTTCCATCGTCCTCGTCCAACAGAAGGAGCTCGACGTCTGCGTTCAATCTTTTTTTTGTCATTTTTACCCGTTAATTAAATATTTAAAGTGTTAATTGTAAAAAAAAAAAAGATGGTGGATCCCTGAGGTGTAACTGATGAGTCACGCTCCCCTAGAGGATTCTGGGACATTTAAAAAGTGAAATCTTCGCGGATTAAAGAGAAGAAGAGGGATCCAGGAGCACAGGAAGTGGCGTTTCATGTCTTCCTGTTTGATGCTGTGCAGTAAACAAAGCTGCTCAGGTGATTCTCTTCAGCTGAAAACTCGTTTCCACTGATTCGTTTCAAACGAACTTCATCAAACATTCTGACTGTTGATCTGAGAGACAATCAGACTGATGAGCCTCAAGATCAATGCTGCCGGACTACAAACACCGCATCAGGACTTCAAAAGGCCTCTCACACACACACACACACACACACACACACACACACACACACACACACACTTCTAAGTCTATACAATCTATTATTAACATGTTTCCTGCCAGACAAAGACACACACGATAAAAAATAGAGAAATAAAAGACAAAATAAGAAAAGGTTAAATTATTGAACTCCGTGCAGCCGTCTGTCAAAAAATAAAAAAAAAGGCGCACAGAGGAAGAGGAGGAGAATTTTATATTGTTCTCCTTTTTTTTGAAAGGTGGAAAGTCGGTTGAACAGAAAGTCAAGGTGAGGAAGAGAGAAGCTTCAAAGAGATGAAGGTGAAGAAAGTCGACTGAAACGACACGGAAGAGAAAAGAGTTCAGGACGCATCAAACCGACAGGAGAGGAAGAGGAAGAGGAAGGAGGAGAGGAAGAGGAAGAAGATGATGGAGGAGAGGAAGAGGAAGGAAAGAATCATGTGACGAAGGAGAGAGGAGAAGAGGTTGGATAGGAAACACAGGAAGGACTAGCGGAGGAAAGAGGAGGAAGAATGGAAAGCAGAAGGAAAACACAGGGGAGGAAGAGGAGGAAGATGAAGAAGAGGAGGATTTATGTGTTTTTAGAGCCGTCAAGTCTGAAGGACAGACCTCGGGCGAGTCAGCACACCTGCTGCACTAATACTCTCTCTCTCTCTCTCTCTCTCTCTCTCTCTCTCTCTCTCTCTCTCTCCTCACTCTCTCTCTCTCTCTCTCTCTCTCTCTCTCTCTCTCACTCTCTCTCTCTCTCTCTCCTCTCTCTCTCTCTCTCTCTCTCTCTCTCTCTCTCTCTCTCTCTCTCTCTCTCTCTCTCTCTCTCTCTCTCTCTCTCTCTCTCCTCATCAGCAGAACAATCACATGATCAGATATATTCATGTGTAACCACACACACCAATCTCTCTCTCTCTATAAGTGCTGTTTATGTGTGTGTGTGTGTGTGTGTGTGTGTGTGTGTGTGTGTGTGTGTGTGTGTGTGTGTGTGTGTGTGTGTGTGTGTGTGTGTGTTAGAAGAAAATAAGCAAGGCTCTCTCTAGTACATCTGTCTCTTTTAGTTTACAACCACTCTGCTTGCATACACACACGCTCGCGCACACATACACACACACAGACACGCACACACACACACACACACAGTACCCCTGCTTAGGCAGAAATGTGCATGTATGTATAAATACACATTTCCACAGAGAGATACACACACATGTAATTAAACTAAACACACACACACACACACACACACACACACACACACACACTAACCAGAATAGACAGGTGGAGTGTATATCAAGGGCCTCTGTGACCACCCAGCTCCTCCACCATTTATCTCAATTTCACCTTTTGGACACACACACACACACACACACACACACACACACACACACACACACACACACACACACACACACTTTACATAAAAGATATATCCAGCAAAAGACAGACATACATAAACACACACGAAGAAGAAGAGGTGGAAAAGGAAGAGGGGGTGGAGGAGGAAGATGAGAAGAGTTGTGAAGAGGAAGAAGAGATGAAGGAAGAGAAGGAGGTGGATGAAGAGGAGGTGGAAGAGGAAGAGGAGGTGGAAGAGGAAGAAGAGGTGGAAGAGGAAGAAGAGGTGGAAGAGGAAGAGGAGGTGGAAGAGGAAGAGGAGGTGGAAGAGGAAGAGGAGGTGGAGGACAACACTGTGTCCTCACAGTGATAGTAAAACATGGAGGCTGAACTTGTTGCTCATAAAGATGTTTATGTTTAACGGTCCTCACAAACACAGTAAAGTCCTGAAGTCTGAAACACACGAGTGTGACCTTTCCCTCTGAACTCTTTATGTCTCTTCTTCCACCTTTAAACCATAAAAACATATAAAATATGTATAAAAACATATAAAATATGTATAAAAACATGTAATACAAATACAACATGTTTTATTGTCGTGTTTGTGTTTCATTGTCTTCTGATGTTCATGAAACTGAGCAGTTTAACATCGAAGTCAGACCATCAGACGTGTGGGACACAACTGTGTGTGTGTGTGTGTGTGTGTGTGTGTGTGTGTGTGTGTGTGTGTGTGTGTGTGTGTGTCCTACATGGTGTTAAGCTCGCCCTATAATGAGCTATTAACTGCTGCCTCCTTTCAGCTCTCCGGCTGACTCCGACACAAATCCCTCCTTTATTCTCCACTACTGTAATCCACCACACACACACACAGACACACACACACGCACACACACACACACACACACACGGAGCACAACATCAACCACAATGCATCACTTCCTGGTGTCAAATCCCTTCTTCTCTCTGTTCTCTGACAAAAGACCTCTGAGGAGGAGGAGAGGAGGAAGAGGAGGAGGAAGAAGAGGAGGAAGAGGAGAGGAGGAAGAAGAGGAGGAGGAAGAGGAGGGAGGGATGACTGAGATGTAGTGCAGTAAAAAGTACTATACATACCTCTGAGATGAAGTACAATAGGGATAGTTAACTATGATATAGATGTAGAAAGTACTCACGTACTAGTGCATTCATTCTATACTGTACTGAAGTACTAAAGCGATGTATTTGTACCTCTCAGTATTGCTAACCTTCATCCTAAATACTTCACAAGTGAAATAAAACTTCTTCCTCCCATCACATCAAACCAACAACGAAACCAGTTCAGCGAACCAGCCACACCGCTCAGCTCAAGAAAACACACAATACTACCACTACTACCGAATACCACTAGTATTACTTCTACTACTGCTACTGCTACGGGGAGCGCACACAAACGTTACCATGGTGAGGAGGTATGCTGCTGCTGGCCGGCCAGGTGAAGCGTCTCGTCTTGGGCCGGGCGGCGGAGCAGCTGCCTGCATTAGCCGGCCGCTCCCAGTAGGGGTCACTGTGGAGCACACACAAAACGTGAAGAGGTTCTTTAACGACAGCCGGAAGAGACAAGGAAGGAAGGAAGGAAGGAAGGAAGGAGAGGATGAAGGAGAGGAGGAAGGAGAGGAATTATTCACTTTGCATCCAGTTTAAGGACATGTAAAATAAGTAGCAGCACAATATATTTAGACAATGTGGCTCCAGCTTCACGTGGAGCGGTCGGGCATTTTAACTCAGTGGGCAAAAAAAAATAAATAAATAAACCTTCATGACCTTGTGAGCTTCTAAAAAATCTCAAACTGAATCAGCAGCCTGATCCCAAACACAACATGGGTGGATAGGAAGTGGGCGTGGTCGCCGTGATGTCACTCATTGACTTCAGCGTTTTTTGACGTCGCCATCTTGGTTTTTTTTTTCTTTTTGAAACCAGTGAACAGGAAGTGACGAATTAGGACCGAGAAGGAGCGACGTAGAGAAGCCGTAAAGGTCTCTAGTGGATCTGTCAATCACCTTGTAGCCCCGCCCCTAAAGCGTCCCCTTCTTCATGGTCTGTTTGACGCTAAATGGAACGTCATTTACTAAATTACAATCATGCTACAAGGTCTGATGGAGACCTGTCAATCACACAGAACGTTAGAGAAAAGTAGTAGAAGTAGAAGTAGTAGTAGTAGTAGCAGTAGTAGTACCTCACTGGAGTACTACTAGTGGCACTACGCTAAATGTTACACTGATGTAAATACAGCGTTTAGAGGCTAAAAGTAGGGGTTGAACACAAAGTAGATCACAATATTATATGTTGTGATTATGTATCAATTTAATAAAAGTAATCAATCATGATTAATAATGTTTAAAGCAGTCAGCAGCTCAGTAAAGTAGTGCTCTGCTGTTCGAGGAACGGTGGAGAACGCTAACGCAGATCCCTCCGCTGTGATTGCACTTTTTATCCGACTCTTTGCAGATGATGGTGTGCTCTTTATAGTATGACCGTTTTCATTTAATTACATATTTAAAATGATTGCAATGCATCGCCTTGCTTGCACTATCACAATATATGCTCACAGTATCACAATATATGCTTACAGTATCACAATATATGCTCACAGTATCACA
The DNA here is from genome assembly GCF_023055335.1 of Clinocottus analis. NCBI lineage: Eukaryota > Metazoa > Chordata > Actinopteri > Perciformes > Cottidae > Clinocottus > Clinocottus analis. The sequence continues at coordinate 21,655,027 of NW_027176207.1, read as the reverse complement.
ATATATGCTTACAGTATTACAATATATTGAAAAGTAACCTCTGTATTGTGGTGTCATCGTATCTCCAGATTCTCTTCAACACTCAGCGCTACTAAAACGGTTAAAAAAAAACAAAATGGATTATTTTTTAAATGTAAAAAAATGTGTTGTATGTATTTAACAAACTGTGTTTCAAAATGTAAAGTATGTATAATATGTATTCATTGAGTTTAACACACATTTGTGCTCCTTTAAGGCCGTTATGACTCGGGTGATAATGTGCCTGAGTGGTGCGTTAGAGTGAAACATGTTGCTCATGTTGGCCTTCATCATTAATACATTTCATTCAATATGAGTGTAAGAAACATGAAATAAGGAGCTGAAATAAACTGACACATATTGCACGCTTGATGGAATAAGATGATTTAACAACCTGGAAAGAAGACGAAAACTTGGATGTCGGAAAGTCCAAGAAATGTGCAACGAAACGATTGCTTTTATTTTATCTCACCGGAAATAAAACTCTGCTATTTATTAATCATCTCAAAAACAAAAATGTACATTATGGAATATCCATTTCATGGAATATCCTTCACTTCTAAGAACAAGAACAGACTGGAGAGGTTTACAAGAAATTTATCTTTTTCTGGCCATTTTGAGAGTTTAATGAACCCCAAATGTGAAGCTCCAGGTCCTCAACCAGCTCAAAGGAAGAACAGTTGTAAAGCTTTTCTCACCAGCAGAGCTGTTTTCTGCTCTGTGACGTCACTGCACAAGGGTTTCCAAGGATTTCAAGGGGTTTTAAGTTTTTTTTTAAGGATTTCAAAGGATTTTCTGGGATTTTTTAAGAATATTTAAGGGTTTCTTGAAGGACTTTTAAGGATTTTCAAGGAGTTGTACGGGTTTTCAAGGGTTGTTAAAGGTTTTTTGAAGGATTTAAAGGATTTTCTAAGATTTTTTAAGGATATTTAAGGGTTGCTTAAAGGACCTTTAAGAGTTTTTACGGGTTTTCAAGGGTTTTTTTAATCATCCATTCAACACAACACAATGTACCATCATCACTGGAGTGCTGCTGCTGGTAACGGGCCTCTATACACCTCTGTAGATATTGAATCAAGAACCAGACGTTTCCACCTGGAATAATCTTTCACACACACATCAACAATCTTTAGAGTGTGTTCGTGATTCATTTCAGAACATTTCTCAGTGACCCCAAACCTTTGAGCGGTGGTGAACATTTGGCCAGTGATTTCAGAGAGAGGCGTTTGCCCGGTCAACTGAATCTTGTTTTAAATACTGAAGAGAAATAAACGCCGCGGCCCGACAGGCGACAGGCGGGACGCCGCCCGTCCGGACGGCGAGACGCAGACACACAAAGCAGCGCCCCGAAAGTGACTATGCGCAGTGAATTATTGGAGTTTTACACACACCGCCAAAAAAGACAGGCTGTCAAAACCCATGCCGGAATGGATTTTTCATACCGAGAGAGAGGGAGAATAAAAGAGAGGAGGGGAAAAAAATAAAAGAGAGCGGGGCGAGAGACACCGGCAGAGACAGCGAGAGAGAGAGAGCCGGGGGAGGCAGCGAAGCGGCGCCGGCTTGCAGGAGAACATTAGCTGCACGGTGTAGCGCTCCATAAAAACCATTGACATTGTCGGTCTTGCTTTGTGGACGAGTATTATTGTAAAACACAGTTTTCTGAGGCGAGCCGGCCGCTATTGTTCTTGTCAGAGGGGTGAAGCGAGGGCAGTGGCGGCTTCACTTACTTCTGTTTTAAAGCCGGGAGAGAGAGAAGGAGGGAGGGAGGGAGGGAGGGAAGGAAGGAGGGAAGGAGAGGTTCAAATTAAACCAGCGAGATGTAAGTCCAGAGATTGTATTACTTTTTTTTCTGATTTGATCTCTTGATGCATGACTGGGGAACATAGCGCTGCTGTCGAGGGAGCGGGGACGACGACCGGCGAACAACACCAAACAACAAAAACACAATAAAAAGAAGAAGAGGAAGGAGGGAGAGGAGGAGGAGGAGGAGGAGGAAGAGGAGGAGGTTTGTTCTCCGTGAGCTGGCTGTACTTTACTGATTACACAGCGAGACGCAGTCGGTTTGATCAGATCAACATCCAGTCAGTCAGCCAGACGCAAACCAGAGGACTGTTACAGGATGCGACCTCCTTCGTGTCGGGGGGACAAACGCATCAGGACGTCCCGTTATCAAAAGTATGACATCATCTCGTCCCAAATGTGTGTTTAAAAGTTTAAACAGGAGGCTTTGCTGCTAATTGTTGTTCCAAACGATTTCTTTAAGTGGTTTCTTCAGTCGAGGACGTTACAAAGCTGAGATGGAGAAAGTACTCACGTATTAGTACATTCACTCTATACTGTACTTAAGTACTACAGCGATGTATTTGTACCTCTCAGTACTGCTAACCTTCATCCTAAATCCTTCATAAGTGAAATAAAACTTCTTTAACAGAAGTTGATCAAACCAACAACGAAACCAGTTTAGCGAACCAGCAACACCGCTCAGATCCAAGAAAACACACAATACTACCACTACTACCAATAATACTACTACAACTACTTGCTCTACTACTTCTACTACGGGGAAGCGCACACACACGTCGAATGAGGACGCGTATATTGTGACAGAAAACAAAGAAATCACCGGTTTCCTTCATCAACATCGCGTTTCGGGCGGCCATCTTGCTTTTTGGTGCAACCAGAGAACAGGAAGTGACCGAATATGGACAGAGGCGGAGCGACGTAGAGACGGCGCATACGTCTCTGGTGTCGACCTGTCAATCACCTTGTAGCCCCGCCCCTAAAGCGCCCCCTGCTGTTTGACACGTCACCGATGACGCCAGTGTGACTCCTTTTTACTCCCTCGCTTTAAACTCTTCCTCCATCCCTCTTTCCTTTATCTTCCTCGCACCCTTCCACCCTTCTTCTCCGTCTCTCTTCCTCTTTACACCTCACTCCCTTCATCCCTAATCAGTTTCCTTCACCAGCACCATTTACTTCCCTTGATTTCCATCCTTTCCTCCCTAATTGTCCTTTTCATCCCTCTCTCTCTCTCTCTGTCTCTCAATCCATCTTCTTTCCTCTGTATGACTCCCTCCTCCTCCTCCTCTCCTTGTTTCTCCTCTCTTTACAACTCACTCCATCCCCTTGCATCGTCAAATATATTTACCTCCGTGCTTCTCTTTTATTATTTTACTCCATCCCTCCTTTTCCGCTAAAGTCCTTTCCTCCTCCCTCCATCTCTCTTCTTTACCTTCGTCCCTCGTTTATCTACTTACAAATCACTCGCTCTCTTTCCTTCCTCCCTCCTTCCCACCTTACATCCTCCTCTCTTGTTCTGCTTCCACTCTTCATCATCCCTCCATTCTCTCTTTTTCTCTTTCATCAATCTGTCCATTAGTTCCAGATTGATGCCTTCAGGTGTCTCGCTGTCATTTTGGAAAGTGGTCGAGTAACTGCACTGCATCAAACACACACACACAGAAAATCAACTATACACACACTAAATGAACACAACAACAACGATGCGACTACACACACACACACACACACACACACACACACACACACACACACACACACTCTCTCTCTCTCTGGTGCACAAGCAGAAATTCAATAACCTGAGTATAAACAGAGTCGCTCGCTTGCGCACGCCGACACACACACACAAAGACAGACTCATGGGTAAATGCACACTGAGATGAACATAAGCAAGTAAACAAACACACACACGCACACACAGTGGAAATACACACTCCATCAGGCCAAAATGGCAGTGGTGGGAGGCAGTACAATGGGTATTGCCGGGCGCCGGCAGAGCTAAATTGCAGACAGCGAAGGGGAGATCTGGGCCATTTTTCAAGGCCGACTATATATTACAAATTGGCTACCAGGGCATTGTCTTAGAACACACACACACACACACACACACACACACACACACACACACACACACACACACACACACACACACACACAAAGTGAAAAACTAATCCTGGCTTGTCCTGTTGTAGCCCAAAGAGTCGCAGAAATCTGCCCTTTTCCCTCTTTTTCGACCGTTTCCCCAGAATAAACCATGTGATTGAAAATGTGTCAGTTTAGCGAACAGCGAGGACGCCACACACACACACACACACACACACACACACACACACACTTGTGTTCCCCTGGTTACTGTGCACCTCCGTTTGTTATGAGAATGTTCAACACTTCCAGGGTGAGGGTCAAATCCACACCCTGTGGTACACACACACACACACACACACACACACACACAGGTAAAACACACCTGCACACACAGACACACACTTTGTCCCCAGCTGGCCCGGGTGTTGTGGTCCGGCTTTAGCCGCTCGGTCTCGCTCCGGCGCCGCAGTAAAGCTGGAGGAGAGTTTGACTGCAAAACTAAATCCCTTTCAGAAACACACCAAGTTCTTTAACTATCTTTGTGAGGACCGAGCGGAGCTTCAGATCTCAACACTGAAGATAGTTTTTTTACAATCCAGCTCATCTAAGGAAAGTCAAGACATTCGTCTCAGCAAACAGGACTTCACTTCATCGTTTTAGAACGTTTTAGACGCTTGTGTTGAATTGTAATCATTTTGAATCACGACGACGAACGATCCCCAAATTTAAACATGTTCGTTCTTGAGTTTCGGTGGAAGTTCCTGCCAAATTTGGAGAAAATCACTCGAGGCGTTGCTGAGATATCGCACAATATCTCAAGGTTTAGACTTGATGAAATATGAATATCTTAAAGATGTAATTGTGCAGAGTTCTG
>NW_027176207.1:21622750-21630250 GCF_023055335.1 Clinocottus analis | reverse complement strand
TTCTGTGTTGCTGTTGTTCAGCGCGCGGCCGTGTTCGGCCTGTCGGTGGGATGTAAAGATCAGATTAGATTAGATTAGATTAGATTAGATTAGATTAGATTAGATTAGATTAGATAGTCTGTGGTGCGGACGCACGAGTCAAAGCTCAGCCGAGTCTCAAGTCCTGGAGGGAAAGTTCGGTTCGGTTCAAAGCAAGTCCAAAGTCAAGAGAGGAAAGACTGAGGCAAGACTTGATGAGGCGAGTCTCAGGTCCAAGACAGAAAACAAGACCAAGACCGAGTCCCAGAAAGCAAGACCGAGTCCCAGAAAGCAAGACCGAGTCCCAGAAAGCAAGACCGAGTCCCAGAAAGCAAGACCGAGTCCTAGAAAGTAAGACCGAGTCCAAGAAAGCAAGACCCAGTCCCAGAAAGCAAGACCGAGTCCCTGGAAGCAAGACCCAGTCCCAGAAAGCAAGACCGAGTCCCAGAAAGCAAGACCGAGTCCCAGAAAGTAAGACCGAGTCCTAGAAAGTAAGACCGAGTCCAAGAAAGCAAGACCGAGTCCCTGGAAGCAAGACCCAGTCCCAGAAAGCAAGACCCAGTCCCAGAAAGGAAGACCGAGTTCAAGAAAGCAAGACTGAGTCCTAGAAAGTAAGACCGAGTCCCTGGAAGCAAGACCGAGTCCCTGGAAGCAAGACCCAGTCCCAGAAAGCAAGACCCAGTCCCAGAAAGGAAGACCGAGTTCAAGAAAGCAAGACCGAGTCCGAGAAAGTAAGACCGAGTCCTAGAAAGTAAGACCGAGTCCAAGAAAGCAAGACCGAGTCCCTGGAAGCAAGACCCAGTCCCAGAAAGCAAGACCCAGTCCCAGAAAGCAAGACTGAGTCCCAGAAAGGAAGACCAAGTCCAAGAAAGCAAGACCAAGTCCAAGAAAGCAAGACTGAGTCCAAGAAACCAAGACCAAGACCGAGTCCCAGGAAGCAAGACCGAGTCCCAGAAAGCAAGACCGAGTCTTAGAAAGCAAGACCGAGTCCCAGAAAGTAAGACAGAGTCCAAGCAAGCAAGGCTGAGTCCCAGAAAGCAAGACCGAGTCCAAGAAAGCAAGAGCGAGTCCCAGAAAGCAAGACCAAGTCCAAGAAAGCAAGACCAAGTACAAGAAAGCAAGACCAAGTCCAAGAAAGTAAGACCAAGACCGAGTCCAAGAAAGCAAGTCTAAGACCGAGTCCCAGAAAGTAAGTCCAAGATCGAGTCCTTGAGGGAAAGTTAAGTCCACCGTCAGATTGAGTCCCAAGTCCTTGAAGGGCAAGTCTCAGATCCTCAGATCAAGTCTCCAGTGTGGTCAAAACAAGTCAGTCTGGTTAGACCAAGTCTCAAGTCTCGTCTTAGGCCATTGAAGGTTAGTTAATCAGACACAAGTCAGTCTGAAGTAAACCAAAAAAAGATCCAGTTCAAGTCACCGGTCTTGTCAAAAAGAGTCTTCATCAAGTCTTTTCCTGCAGGTCCAAGTCAAACCACAAGTCTCAAAAAGCCAACTGCAAGACAAGTGATCGAGTTCTGAGATCTCTGACGTATTGATTGGTTCTGGCTCGAAGAAGAAGAAGAAGAAGAAGAAGAAGAAGAAGAAGAAGAAGAAGAAGAAGAAGAAGAAGAAGGAGAAGAAGAAGAAGAAGAAGAAGAAGAAGAAGAAGAAGAAGAAGAAGAAGAAGAAGACGACGCTCGTATATAAAAACAGAAATGTGCGAAAAGGACTCGCAGGAGAGCCCGAGCTCACAATCGGTTGATGTATAAACGCTTTCCCGACGTGGAGGGATGAAACCAGGACACCTCCTGCCACCGGAGAGGCTTCAAACGGCTGCACACACACACACACACACACACACATACCCACACACACACACACACACACACTTATTCTCCCTTTGACAGTTAGCGCTCTACATCTGTTCAACACTGCTTTCCACACACACAGAAACACACACACGTTGACGTCAGTCCAGAAGTGCTTTTGTGCAATTAATCTCTGCTGCCGAGCGCCCTCGCATCCCTCGCATCCCCCGCATCCCTCGCATCCCTCGCATCCCCCGCATCCCTCGCATCCCTCGCATCCCTCGCATTCCTCGCATCCCGCTGCTGCAGACGCACCAGGTGGAGAGCTTTGCCTTCCAGCGGCGGCGGGGAACGCAGCCGACTCTCAGCGTCCCTTTAAGATCTTCTGCCTCGATCTGTCGCCTTTTTTTAAAAAAAAGGAAGGGAAGGAAGGAGGAGGAGGTGATGGGGGGTTCAAATCCCCACAGTATCCCCCCCTTCGCTTCATTGAAGGATGATAATAACTTCAGCTTTTGTTCAGCTGAAAGTTAGAGAGCGGCAGAGGAGAGGACGGGGCATGTTGAGAGAGCAGAGAGGACGTCCTTCAGCTGCGTGTGCAGACTGGAAGTGTTCACGCTGCTGGAGAGAAGACGATCTGCTGAACAACCAAACGCACACACACACACACACACACACACACGCAAAAGAAAAGACGCAGCAATGTGTCCGTGCATGATGACTGCACTGTTTATCCAACATGCAAAGACAAATACATCAGATCACGTAAATCTGAGCGATTGCTTCCACCAGATTCAACTCTTTAAATCCCAATCCTCCCCTCGGGGGGAAGACTGAGCGATTGTGATATAAAACTGTAAATTATAGCTTGTTTTATGAAAGAAAGCTCCAGAACTGCTGCATTTGGATGTATTGAACACCATAAGTAATATACAAGTGAAATATATGGTTTAGTACATGAGAAAATTCAAATAGCCCAAATGGCCCCAATGGGTCCAATGGACTCATTGGGGCCATTGGGGCCCAATGAGTCCTCGCCTGAATGTTCTCTGTACTAAACCCTCTCTAACTTCGTTCTGCCTTTGCAGAGAGAAGGTTCACATGTTGAAGGTTCACATGTTGAAGGTTCACATGTTGTGCTGTGTTGTAGTTGGACTTTACAGCTGCATCATTTCAAACTATTAATCATCCTGAAAGTCTTTTTTTTCATCATTGGACCTGAAACCTTTTCATTTCCTCTCAACAAGTAACATGCAGACTGATATTTATGCATCCGAACAACATCTCACATGTGTTGCTTCCATTATAACACCAACATTCAAACAGCACTCGTGGTTGCAGAGATTTGGGGAGGACATTTTCAATCAAAAAGGCCTAAAAAATAGTTTGGTTTTCAAAAGGTTCCAAACGCAGCTAAACTACCAATAATGATCCAATGGAAACAGATTTCCTAACTTGTTTAAAAAGGTGGTTTTAATGATCTAGATTGAAATCCAAAGCAAACCGCAACAGATCCACCTGGTCAGAAAGGGGCGTGGCTTAAAAATAGGTGCATTTGTTGTGTAGTTTAAATTGCACAGATGACAATGATGTAACTTTTAGGAGATCTGAAACAGACACATCGCATATAACCATTGTTTCAACAAGTTGAAATATTAATGCTTTTAAAATAATGGTTGCAGCTAAAAAAAACATCCTTGACTTCTTTTCGACTCATTTACTTTGATGTTATCGTTGTCCTTTGCTGCAAAGCTTCTATAGTTTGTACTCCAGGGTCTCCTGTCATGGTGCACCTTGTGATCCAGTGGCTGAAGTGTCTAAAGCACTTCTTTGTTGGCGTCACTGTCCCTTTAAATGCTCGGCGGCGGCGGCGGCGGCGTTCCAGAGGATGCTCAGCTGCAGCACCGAGGGTCTGAATCTGTTTAGCGTCTAAACAAGCAGCCGTCGAGCTGGAGGTCACAGACGCGAGCCGAGGAGGCCGAGGGAAGCCGTAAAAAACAAATAAACACAACGAAGACAAACGCTTCAAACCAGACGTCAACAACCTGCCGGCTGCAATAAAGAGCTGCAGCTGGACGGAGCACCTGAAGCCTCCACCTGAGGACCCCTCGCTCTGGTTCCAGGTTCTCACAGGAACCCTGCAGAGCGCCGTCACGACCAGGAGGAAATGTCATTGATTGCATGTAGATATTTACCTGTTTCCTCTTTTCCCAGGGTGTTCGGGCAAAAGAGTCCCCCGGGTGCCTGAGCACCCACTTATAGTTCCGGGTGGGACCAGGTGGAGCAAAGGGGGAGGAGCAAGTGCTGTCTACTGGGGATATATGTTAGTAAGGTTATTTTTGGGGTTGGCACATTAACATAAATGTTTAAGGCTCATATTTCTGGCCTATGGAGGCGTGGTCTGAGCCAATTAGTTTGAAAGGAGCTTCATTTGTTTGCGGAGCGGCGTGTGAAATAAAAATCATGCTGCAACTCAACGGCTCGGTCTCCCGATTGCCTCTTTTTTATTGATCTGGCCACTCGGTCGTCCTCACAGAGAGCATTCACATTCACCGCCGGTTATGAAATATGTCTTGTATGGATTAACGTCAAGGTTTCTTTCTGTCTGAAGCAACATGAAGTCATCGTTAGAGGCAAAAACACCACGCGCATCTTAACACACGTTTGAAATATGGACCAAAAATATGAAGCTGCAGCTTCAATAAATATATATATATATATATATATATATATATATATATATATATATATATATAAAACCGCCATAAAGTGTCTTATCTCATCAAACTGATTCAACTTTACAGGTTTAATTACAAAGAGACTTTTTTATGACTGTTATTTTATTTATTTTTAAATGAATGCGCAGACCAACACAGAAAAAAAATATGAATTTGTGATCATGCCTTCCAGAAAAATAACTTTTAAAAATGCATATCTTGTTTAAAACTACAAATACAGCCCTGGAAATTAAACATATTTTCCTCACATAATCAAATAATTTATCATATAACAGGTTTATAGTTCTGCATAAAATTGAATTACCAAACAGAATTAAGTCAATTGAGATTATTGCACAGAAAGTTACCTCAGGAAAGTATTAAAAAATATCAAGAACACTCAACATACGACACGATGTGTTATTAAAATCCCTGCTTTTTGTCTTGCAGGCTCAAAGGGACAAACTTCTTTAAAATCAATAGAATTATCAAGAAGATTTACGAGCAGAACCGTGAACAAAGGGACCCGAAGAGAAATGTCAAAAGTGTGATATTAATAATATTATTAGTATTATTAAGGCCTGGGGGCGTGACCTCGTGACCTTCAGCGTCTGCAGAGCGACAGAAAAGAGTGAAACACTGTTTTCATGAAGCGTTGAAGACGGAGACGATCCACCGTCACAAAGTCAATTTCTGAAACTCTTTTCAAAAGTTATAAAAAATAAAAATAAAAACTGCCTCGCAGCCAAGAAAAGAGAGAGAGAGGAAGAGACGTGTAACACGAACGCCAATAAAAGACAAACAACACAAACACAGGACCAGAATCACAAACAAGGTTGTGGAATAATATCGCGAACACGAGCAGAATGAAATAACAACAACAACAACAACAAAATGAAGCGGCTAAAAAAGCAATTTACTTAAATTAAAAAAAAAAAAATGTTTTTTTTCTGTTTTCCTCCAAACAACAAGGTGTCGTTTTAATGAGGCGACAAAACACGCGTTTAATTGAAGAGGTTTAATCTAATAAATACTGGCTGCAGGAAAGTAATATGAACTGCATGTAAAGCACACACACACACACACACACACACACACACATCGCAACTGTTCTAACAAAATGCTGTTAATGGAACGAAGAGGAGCATCGTCTCTCCTCCTCCTCCTCCTCCTCCCATCAAAAACAAATTAATTTTCCTCCGCTCGCTGATTAAAAATGTAGCGACCACATGTGGCTGTGAGCCGCGTGCAACAGGAGCCCAGTATGCAAATCTCACCCTTTTTAAGACTTATCTACATATCAAATATTCTCCAGGCTTCACAAACGCTGAGATATTGTACGCTGACCAAAGGCCTGGACGCGTGTGTGTGCGTGCATAGCTTCATTTGGCGTGTGCGTGTGTGTGTGTGTGTGTGTGTCAGATGGTAGCTGCAGACAGCGGTGTGTCTGAGCTCTCATGTTTATCAAAGAGAAGCAGTTATATCTGAGAGCGCTGGATGGCCTTGTGCTGCCAAAGCTAATCACAGCGATGTGTGTGTGTGTGTGTGTGAGCGTATCTATTTCAGTGTGTGTGTGTGGGGGGGAGTGTGTGTATTTGTGCGTGCATACTAAAGTGTGTATGAGGAGAAACAAACTTGGTATTGCGTAGAGGTGAGGTGGCACAAGTTGAATTAGCGGCAACAAGCTAGAAATGTGTGCATATCTATTTCAGTGTGTGTGTGCATGTGTGTGTGTGTGTGTGTGTGTGTGTGCATGTGTGTGTGCGTGTGCATCATACTCGATGATTATGTTACATTATGTTTTCGAGCCGTCCGCCGGGCCGAGAGAGTTGCTGTCGGGAGGTGAATATAAATGAGTCGGCCCTCAGTTTGTTTGCGTTTTGACTGAGCAACTACGGCAACTACGGCAACTACGGCAACTACAGATACGGCGGATGCTCGTGGTGCGCGTTGACAGGTCCATGGCGCGTCTGCCATTCAAGAACTATGACATAAAAAACATAAAAACTGCATTTGAAACTCAAACTGTCGAGCGCTCTGTCTGACTTTTCTTTTTCCCAGGGTCCCTGAACTACACATGTTTTCCCATGGACACTTGATTTTGTTTCTCCTTGAGGTGAAGGAATGTAATCTTCCATCAAGGTGCCTATAAAACTAGCTCACTCCATATATACATATATATATATGAGGGAAAGGGCTAGAACCAAGAGTTATGTCCTTGAGTCTTAAAATATCTTCATTTGAGTAAATATTTAGCAGCCAAATCAAATAGTTTACACGTTATTCAACCTTTGTTTCTTCATTTTGCATTTAATACTCGCCTCGTTCCTTTACAGATCTTGTATGAAGGCGTTAAAGTCGTCCATGAATATGAGATATGACCCCTCCTCGGCATAACAGAGGGCGGGCATTTCCTTGCCGGTTATTGGCGTACCTCTGGGTTTTCACCCGTTCATTTTGTTTGTACGCCCCCTGGTGTTTCCAGAGGATGATGCAACAGACATTAGGGAGAGTATAAAGCGTCTACACGGCGTCTGCGGTAATAAACGACGCGTGATGGTCCAACATGTCGCGGTAAAGACCTCGTGATCGCGTCAGAAGAACTCGGTTACAAGTCTGAAGTGTTTATACCTCATCAGAGCCTCATTTCCACGACTGATACGTCTCAAGTTATGACGTCTTCCTCTGGTCTCGGTGGGCTCACTTGACGATAACGGAGCCCTTTGTCTGGACCGTCTCACCCTCGTAAGACATTCAAGACTCACGACTTGCACTTTTGCGTTCTGCAAAAGGTTTTTTTGGGCGCAGAACCAAAACAAGAAGCCAGACTTTTTGCAGAGAGACGTTCAAACCCCGGCTCGTTTCTCACCTCCGCACAGCTGGACCCTCTTCGGTCGGGCTGGGAGATTTAGTTTAGAGGGTCAGACGATCCGAACTCCGCTCGGTTCGGAAAGGCCTTCGTCCGGCCAACAGTTGTTGAGAAT
>NW_027176207.1:21595250-21610250 GCF_023055335.1 Clinocottus analis | reverse complement strand
ATGTGTGTTTGTGTACGACAGCACGCGCGTGTGTGTGTGTGTGTGTGTGTGTGTGCGTGTGTGTGTGTGTTGAGGAGAGGGGGAAAAAGTGTGACTGCACTTTGATTTTCTAAGAGAGAGAGAGAGAGAGAGAGAGAGAGAGAGAGAGAGAGAGAGAGAGAGAGAGAGAGAGAAGGAGAAGAAGAAGAAAAAAACTTTCTGCAATTTACAATTTCAGCATTTCTGTTTTTAACGAGCGTCCGCTAAGCTGCGAGATAGAAATGCAAATTCACCTCGACGGGGCCGAGGAGCCACGCTGAAAAATTAATGGAATCTCCCTTTAATTTGGCCCAACGCAGAAAAGCATATGCTGCCAATAAACAGAGAGACAGACGGAGGGAGGGATGGAGGGATGGAGGGAAGTGACAGGAAGACAGGAGAGAGAAAGAAGGCGGATCATCACAACTTATGTGTAATTTTTCACAATATTACGTCCCTTTATATTAGTTTATTCTGTATATTTTTAATGTTTTTTGAGGATAATGCATCTTTATATAATGTATACACACTTTGTTTATGTGTTTTTAAATGAATTTATTGTTGTTTTTTCAGTAGAAATGACCCACAACGTGTGAGTCCGTCTCTCAACACCGTCTGACTTCCTGTGTGTTTCTCAGCTCGTTGGTTCCTACTGAGGACGACAAACTCATGTTCACTGCTTTGAATCTAACAAACTGGAGGCAACGGGGAGTTTCTGTCGGGGACTATTTTGTTTGGCGGATGTGTGTGTCGCTGTGGTGTGTGTGTGTGTGTCTGTTTGTGTGTGTCTGTTTGTGTGTGTGTGTCCGGAACAATTAAGTACGGCTTCACAGTGATTGATACTAGCCTGGCTTTCAATTTGTTCAACTACAGAGCTCAAGCGTCACCTCACTGACCTCACACACACTCACACACACACAGACACACACACACACACGCACACGCACACGCACACGCACACACACACACACACACACACACACACGGTATGACAGACATAAATGGAAGGATATAGTTGTAATTCATGGTTTTGATGATTTGTTGCTCGGGTTTAAAGATCAAACGAGAAACAAAGCTGCTTCTGTTGCTTCCTGAAGACACAACTTTACAAACGACGTGAGAGACCAAAACACACATTTACATTTCATCTCTCCTGCTCGCACGGAAGAGTTGAACGCTGAATCCTAATCGGACATGAAAAGCAGTTGTTTTTGTCTTCTTTTTTAACAGAAAATGAAAACATCAGCTGGAAATACCGAGAGCTCTGTTTGAGATATGAAGAAAAAAACTCATGTTTTATTCATGAGTTTGGATCAACGGACGCTCTCAACCTCCTCCTCCTCCTCTTCCTCATAAGAAGAAGAAGAAGAAGAAGAAGAAGAAGAAAAGAAGAAGAAGAAGAAGAAGAAGAAGAAGAAGAAGAAGAAGAAAAAGAAGAAGAAGAAAAGAAGAAGAAGAAGAAGAAAAAGAAGAAGAGGCGCTCAGGTGTCGACAAATAAGGTCAGAAAGATTCAATGAGGATTCACAGCGCTGCCTGTGCGTGTTGTTGTGTGTGTGTGTGTGTGTGTGTGTGTGTGTGTGTGTGTGTGTGTGTGTGTGTGTGTGTGTGTGTGTGAGGGCAGGAGTCAAGTGGGTGAATAAGTACAGACATCAATAACCGGAGGACACGTGCATGAAATTACTCGCAGCAGATCCATCATGGAGGAGCAATGATGATGAGGAGACGGAGGGGGCGGGGCTGAGCGGAGGGGGCGGGGCTGAGCGGAGGGGGCGGGGCTTAAGGGGCGGGGCTGAGCGGCTTCATGAAAATGTATTTTGTGTATTCCACAAACAAACCGAAAGCAACGAATGAAATCAAGATGCACTTTTGTTTTGTTTGTTGTTGTTGTTTTTGCTTTTTCTAATAAATTAAGAAACAAACAAATAAAATCACATTTAACTCCCAAAACAAATTCACATTTGCAACACTGCTACACACATTTTGTACAAATTACACTTCTGCGTGTGTCTGTGTGTGTGTGTGTGTTGTGTGTGTGTGTGTGTGTGTGTGTGTGTGTGTGTCTGACAGCTCTTTGAAGAGCTCTCATCTCTGATCAGCATGAGGTCCAGTCTACTCCCAAATGTCACCATGTAGCGCTCAGCAGGTTGACACACACACACACACACACACACACACACACCACAGTTTGCCAGTAATTTCCTGAAGCAGCTGCTCTCTGTAGCGTTTAGTTGGGGAACTATTTTCTGCGGTGTTATTAAGATCGAGTCAAAATAAACTAAAACATAGAGATTGTTTTCAGTCTTTCCTCTCCTCCTCCTCCTCCTCCTCCTCCTCCTTTTCCTCTTCCTCCTCCTCTTCCTCCCCCTGTCCTACAGAGATTAATCAATAGTCATTTCACCCTCAGGTCTCCTTCCTGCCTACGGGGGCGAAATAGGTGACCGCACCGAGGCCACGAGGAGACGAGGAGAGGTCACGAGAGCTGAGGAGAGGAGATGAGAGGAGGAATGAAGAGGATGATGAGGAGGAATAAGAGGAGGAGGAGGCAGAAGAGGAGGAGGAGGAGGAGGAGGAGGAGGAGGAGGAGGAGGAGGAGGAGGAGGAGTGAGAGGGACATTTCATGTCGTGAAAAAAAACACACACATGCATCAATAAACATATTGTAACATGATGAAAACACCCACACACACACACACACACACACACACACACACACACACAGAGGCTCGTATCAAACACACAGGACAAAGAGAGAGAGAGAGAGAGAGAGAGAGAGGAGAGAGAGAGAGAGAGAGAGAGAGAGAGAGAGAGAGAGAGAGAGTAACAACAGGAGCAGCAGATCATCATCACGCTACAACACCTGGCCTGGCAACCGGACACACACACACACACACACACACACACACACACACAGAAAATTAATCTCCAAATAATTCCTCTTGGGATTGAAGCAACAATAAGAGCAGCTGGCTAATCTACATGTTACAGCTCTGGTTTAACTCCTGTACTCCACACACACCTGCACAGACACACACACACACACACACACACACACACACACACACACACACACACACACACACACACACACACACACACAGGTTATTGTTTGCATCAATACTTGTTTGTATTTTATCTTTTTCTGTGTCTGAAATTTTCTGTGAAAAGGATTTTTTTTTTTTTAAACATTTAAAAAAAAAAAAAATTCTTCATGTTTTTGTATCGATATGCAACAAAAAAAGAGGAGAAGAATAAAAAGATAGATGAATGAATGACATCATCACTGTTGCGTTGGCTTCAGAGTAAACTTTAACATCTGATAAGAAAACAAAACTACCGTCAATATTCATCAACAAAAACAAGCAAACAATGAAATACAAAGTAACTAAAAGGAACTAAAAGGAACTAAAAGGAACTAAATGTAGCCGTGTGAGTGACAACAATGTTACCGACTTCCAGAGGGGAAAGAGGAAACAGATAGAAGATGAAAGATAGAAGATGAGAGAAGAAAGATGAGAGATGAAAGATAAAAGATGAGAGATGAAAAATAAAAGATGAGAGATGAAAGATAGAAGATAGAGGATGAGAGATGAAAGATAAAGATGAAAGATAGAAGATGAGAGATGAAAGATAGAATATGAGAGATGAAAGATAGAAGATGAAAGATAGACGATAAGAGATGAAAGATAGAAGATGAAAGATAGAAGATGAGAGATAGAAGATGAGAGATGAAAGATAGAAGATGAGAGATGAAAGATAGAAGATGAAAGATAGAAGATGAGAGATAGAAGATGAGAAATGAAAGATAGAAGATGAGAGATGAAAGATAGAAGATGAAAGATAGAAGATGAAAGCTCCTCTGCAGAAGAACATTCAGAGGATTGAAGGTCATGAAGACATCTGCTCAACTGAGAGGAAGTCACTGAGAACACCTGAAAGCATCAACACCAGAGAGAGAGTGAGAGAGAGAGAGACAGAGAGAGAGAGAGAGAGAGAGAGAGAGAGAGAGAGAGAATTTAATGAAGTGAAATAAAAGTTGAGATGATAACAAAAGGAGAGAAAACGGAACGACAGAGAAAGAGAAGAAAGAAATAATACAAAAGTGAGAAAGAGTAATAATATAGTGTGTGTGTGTGTGTGTGTATGTGTGTGTGTGTGTGTGTGTGTGTGTGTGTGTGTGTGTGTGTGTGTGTGTGTGTGTGTGTGTTTTAACCAATCTAAGGTGTCGTATAATTGAAGTGTGTGTTTTCAAGGACAGGTAGATATTGGTCCTGAGGAAGCTGCCGAGTCAGCAGGTCTGAGCTGATTACATCCTCTGTCTACAAGAGGAGGAGAGGAGAGGGGAGGAGGAGGAGGAGAGGGGAGGGGAGGAGAAGAAGAGGAAGATAGGAGGAGAGCAGGAGAGGAAATAGGAGAGGGAGGAGAGAGGAAAAGAGGAGAGAAGACAGGACATAAGAGAAGACAGGAGAGAAAATATAGGAGGAAAGAGGAAAGGAAAGGAAATGAGAGGAGAAGACAGAGGGATGTGAAGAGGAGAGGAGTGAGAAACTACAGGAAGGAGGGATGAGAAGAAGAGAGAAAAGAGAGGAAGAAGCAGCTGGTTTCATGTTCTGAAGCAGAATCTGAAGGTAAAACAACACTTCACGAAACTAAACGATCTCTGAGTTCCTGTCATGTGATCACTGCATGAGGTACGCTTCACTCACTCACTCACTCACTCACTCACTCACTCACTCACTCACTCACTCACTCACTCATTCACTCGTTCCTCAGACGTATGAACTGAAGTTCCCGTGAAGCTGTTGTTCCCTCGGTGTGAGAACACAACGAGTGATGAACACAAACAACAAACACAAACAACTTGTTTCATTTGTAGAAAATGAAGAAAAAAAAGAAAAGCATTGCTGCATTTACATTTTCATACATTTCCTCCATGGGCCCAGAGGTCCGTGTCTGAACATATGTATTTATTTATTTACAGGTCGTTGTTGTTGTTGGTGACAAAACGGCTGCACGGAGACGTTTCCACGCGTCTCAAACATGTAGATTCAGTTTAAAAAAGAACAAAAAGAAGAAAGAAAGCAATTTCCACTCAGACATTCTGCTGCTCTTCTTCCTCCTGATAACCGTCTTTACAAAACCAATCTGGAGGAATCACAGAGGGGAGCCGCACAAACACACAAACGCACAAACGCACAAACACACAAACGCACAAACGCACGAACACACAAACGCAAAAAAAAACCTCGGGAACAGATTTATTTCTTCTTCTTCTCCGGCTGTTTAAAGCGTCGCGAGCTGTTTCCTAACAACACGTCAGGATCTGGCCGAGCTCAAAAACCTCAAAACCACCAAACCGCTGCCAAGACCTCTCTCTCTCTCTCTCTCTCTCTCTCTCTCTCTCTCTCTCTCTCTCTCTCTCTCTCTCTCTCTCTCTCTCTCTCTCTCTCTCTCTCTCTCTCTCTCTCTCTCTCTCTCTCTGTGTGTGTGTGTCTCTCACTCATCACGGCGGGCTAATGGGACATTTTATTGTGTTATTTCACCCCTTGGGGGAGGAAGAGGAGGAGGAGGAAGAGGGAGGAGGGTGTTTTTGGGAGACAAAGCCAACTTTGTGCTTTGTGGTTTTTCTGTTGTTTCTGAAAGTTGGCCAAAACCATCTCCCCCCCCCCCTCTCTCTCTCTCTCTTTCTCTCTCTCTTTCTCTCTCTCTCTTAATCCGTCTCTCTTTCAGCAGAGGAAGAGTCAGGTGGCTGAAATAAACACACAAAAACACACACAAACGTCACATAAATCGGCCGCAACTCGTCACCAAAGTGACCGAGCGGAGATGTCGCGTCGCCTCGACGTAACCGAGTAGCTTCCCCTGGAAGACGCAGCTTTATTTTGAAAAGGCCGCCTTTGTTTGTGTCGCTGATTGACGAGGACGACTCTTCTACGTTAACTTCCAGACAAACGTACATTTCACGTCTTCGCAGCACTGGGGTTACAATAATAACCACGCAGACGAACGCTTGGACAAACCGCGAATTAAAGTCGGACGTTTTGTGCGGCGCCGCTCCGTAACATCGGCCACAAGAGGGCGCTGTCACTTCCGGACGAACTTACGTTCCACGTCATCGCAGCACCCGGGGTTACAATAATAACCACGCGGGCGAACGCTTGAATGAACTGTTCGTTAAAGTCGGACGTTTTGGACGTCGTCGCTGCGTAAAACCGGCCACTGGAGGGCGCTGTGACCTGATCGTAAACGCTCTGGCTCTCTTCCCGCATCTGAACCTCTGTTTTTAATTCCCTTCACACCCTCCATCATACAATATCTCCTCCTTTCTGCTTTTAGTGTCCACCTCTTTGTCTCCTCGGTCCGGCTCTCCATCATCTTCACCTCTCCCTCATCTTCCTCCCCAGAGCCGCTGTAGTGTACTGATAGTGGGAGCGCTTGTGCAGTCAGCTATGAAGTCTGTCTTCTTCCTCTTCCTCCTCCTCTTCCTCCCACCCCCACTTCCTCTCTCTCTCTCTCTTTCGCTCTCTCGCTACCTGGAAATTAATTTGGTCTCCTCCAGATGCCTATCGCCGCTGAAATGCCCCCAGAAATAGATCCACAAACAGCAGCTCAGCCAAAACGCTGTTGCTGCCTGACAGCCTTTAGCAGAAAACACACACACACACACTTATACACACACACACACACAGCGCTGGATGGAGGGGGAGGGGAGCAGATGGAGAGATGAATGGAGGGATGGATGGATGGGAGTAAATGGTGGCAGAATGGAGCGTTGGAGGGAGGAGAAGATGAATGGACGAGGAGAGAAATTAATAGATGGATTACCTACAAATGTGTACACTTTATTGCCAAAACAAACCATCACTTTTTAGATTGATTCCCTTCCTCGCAGGCAGCCGTCGCTTTCTGTTCGCTTCGGCCAAAAAGCAGCTTGCAGAGACAAGAAACCTTCTGCGGAGAGACGATTCATCACAATAAAAGATTTAATCACCTTTTTTTTTTCCTCCCCCTTTCTTCTCCCTCCATTCGACGCAGTTACGACGCCGGTCTCGGTCTCGATGGTGCGTTCAAGGACACACCTGAGACTTTCGTAGGCCGATGCGGCTGCCGGTGAAACCTCGGTCTGATCCGGGGTCAACTCTCACAGCAGCAGACACGAGTTCCCTTCTTTCACTATTTGGATATTTCCAGAACTGTCGA
The DNA here is from genome assembly GCF_023055335.1 of Clinocottus analis. Classification (NCBI taxonomy): domain Eukaryota; kingdom Metazoa; phylum Chordata; class Actinopteri; order Perciformes; family Cottidae; genus Clinocottus; species Clinocottus analis. The sequence goes on along the minus strand of NW_027176207.1, from coordinate 21,603,034 downwards.
GGTCACAATCTGAGATTATAAAGTAAAAAATGGGATTCTCCAGATTCCTTCGGGTCCAACAGGGAGCCTGAACGCATCGAACATGATGTTAAAAGACTCGTAGTCCGGCTTAAACTCTGCAGAACGTCGCCTTAAACGTCAGATAACTCGTCGTGTTTCGATGAATCGTTGAAAAAAAACATCCAGCGTCGATTACATTTCAAAGGGAATATCGCAGCACCAGAGTTACAATAATAACCACGCAGGCAACGTTTAAACAAACTGCTAAAGGCGGACGTTTTGGGCGACACGCCCACTATACGTTTCCAGAACTGACGAGGTCACAATCTGAGATTATGAAGTAAAAAATGTGATTCTCCAGATTCCTTTGGGTCGCACAGGAGCCTGAACGCATCGAACTTTCTATTAAAAGACTCGTTGTCCGCCTCAAACGTCAGGTAACTCATCGTGTTTGGATGAATTGTTGAAAAAAAACATCCAGCGTCGATTACACTTCAAGGGAAATTTCGCAGCACCTGGGTTGCAATAATAACCACGCGGTAAACGTTTAAACAAACTGTTAAAGGTGGCCATTTTGGCGACATGCCCACAATACATGGTTGTTGTTGTCGCTCCGTAACACCGGCCACTAGAGGGCGCTGTCGCCTGAACATAAACGCTCTGGGACTTTCACCCAGGAGACCTCTGGTCAGGCCAACGACGACGTATATTTTGATTTAACGTCCTTAAATTGGACGTAACGGACGCGTCATTTGAAGCCGAACTGTGTGACGTTTCTAATCTAACCGAGTGGCTTTGATCGGGTTTCTACGTAGTTTTGTTTAAATTTACAACGGCTTATTTTGGAGCCGGTTGCAGGAGTCAGAGTTAGAGCTGCATGTCTTTGGACCTCTTGCTGTGAGGTCTGACTCTTAATTCCCATGCAGAGAGGTTGTTATGGGATTCTCATTTTTAGCAGGATTGAACTGGTAGCATTGACAAAAGAGAGATAAATGTAGAGAGATGGATGAAGCTCATCAAGCTCCAATGTCTTCCTGATGTTTAGAGAAACCAATGGCTGCCTTCTCCGCTTTAAATGAGAAAAACAAAGAGTATCTTTGAAGTTCTGGACTGTTTACCTTCAGAAAACTCTGTCCTTGATCTGTAACTGTCCGGCATGACCCAGCGGCTGTACACTTCTTGATGTGCGGCTCAGATAATCTGCTTTTCTGCCCTTCGAAACGGACACAAGCCGGCAGTTTGATGATAAGCTGATAGAGGATCGGGATCCAAGCGATGAAAAAGCCGACGGTTTGGTGTTTTTCGCGGGCGACGGTGTGTTCAATCACCCGCCCGGGAGATCCAGGAGATTGAATGTCACAAAAAGAACCAGAACACGCACGCCGCCTTCATCCGGGGAGGAAAAAAAAGAGTGAGAGGACGTCGCCTCGTCGCTGCAGATATCTTACTCGGGGCTTTCAAATACTGCAAAACGGTGCCACCTGTTGTGGAAAAATCCCCCCCCCCCTTTCCTGAAAAAAATCCACTAAAATCAGCCTGTGCATAAATCCGGCGCTCAGCTCTCAGAGAGACGTAAGCCGAGAGCAGCAGACTGTCGCTGAGAAGCGTTCACCTCCAGCAGGCGAGCAGAAAGGCCGAGGTAATATCAGATAATGCGTCTCATGAATTCATCTTCTTCTCCTGCCGTCAGGTCGGAGCTTCCTGCCTCCTCGGCTCAGGACAAATTAAAGGATAAAAACCCCTCTTTGTAGCGGGAATCAGTGGAAGTGAAGGCCGGACAGCCGTGAAGTGTAATTTCAGCTCCATACATTTGACCTCTGACCCCTCCGCCTGCTCTCCGCTCTCTGGCAGCGCACGTATGCAAATAGCCGGCTGTTAATCTGCTGCTCGCTCTCACCTGAGGATGAGCAGTCGGTCTCTGCAACCATCTACCACAACGCAACCATCTACCACCACGCAACCATCTACCGCCACGCAACCATCTACTGCCACGCAACCATCTACCACCACGCAACCATCTACCACCACGCAACCATCTACCGCCACGCAACCATCTACCACCATGCAACCATCTACCACCACGCAACCATCTACCACCATGCAACCATCTACCACCACGCAACCATCTACCACCACGCAACCATCTACCACCACGCAACCATCTACCACCACGCAACCATCTACCACCACGCAACCATCTACCACCACGCAACCATCTACTGCCACGCAACCATCTACCACCATGCAACCATCTACCACCACGCAACCATCTACCACCACGCAACCATCTACTGCCACGCAACCATCTACCACCATGCAACCATCTACTGCCACGCAACCATCTACCACCATGCAACCATCTACCACCACGCAACCATCTACCACCACGCAACCATCTACCACCACGCAACCATCTACCACCAAGCAACCATCTACCACCACGCAACCATCTACCACCATGCAACCATCTACCACCACGCAACCATCTACCACCACGCAACCATCTACCACCACGCAACCATCTACCACCACGCAACCATCTACCACCACGCAACCATCTACCACCACGCAACCATCTACCACCACGCAACCATCTACCACCACGCAACCATCTACCGCCACGCAACCATCTACCAGCACAGAAACCATGCAACGCACGTTGCCCAACTTGAAGCTCACATTCAAACGTGATCGCAGCTGCAAAGATTCACATGAAGTCATTGTGTAACAAATTGCTGCTAAAATACAGTCATTTCTCCAGCGTGATGTGGTGTTCTCTATAAACACAGTGTTCTCTATAAACACAGTGTTCTCTATAAACATAATGTTCTCTATAAACACAATGTTCTCTATAAACACAGTGTTCTCTATAAACACAATGTTCTCTATAAACACAATGTTCTCTATAAACACAGTGTTCTCTGTAAATAAAATGTTCTCTGTAAATAAAATGTTCTCTGTAAATAAAATGTTCTTTGTAAACACAGTGTTTTCTGTAAATACAGTGTTCTTTGTAAATACAGTGAAATTCAGCAAAAGTTGACGCCTTGGAAGAAGCAAAAGTTACAGCACCTTCCTGTCAAATCTTTTATTTTTTTTCCTCCCTCTTTCAGTTGGATAAGTCGCGTCTCTACTGTCATGCAGCACATGTTCAAGATAAAGAGTGAAAGTTAGAAGTAAAAGAAGAAGAAGAAGAAGAAGAAGAAGAAGAAGAAGAAGAAGAAGAAGAAGAAGAGGGAATTTGAGAAGATGATTTCCAACAGAAGCATCAGTGGACTGAGCACCACCCGCTGCTCCACCCGCCCGTAAAAGGCTACGTCTAAAGACACAGAACGGCCTAAGGAACCGCTGCTTTCCTCCAGGAGGACGCCGCCCGAGTGTCACGTTACCCGGGTACTTTAGTAGCGGCTCCTCTGTCGTTTCTTCAACACAAAACCACGACGCTTCCCTTAAAGCAACGGAGCACTTTGGGTTGCTCAGAAGCTTCCCGTGAAGGAGGAGGTGTATTTTAGAAAAGACGATCAGAAACCGAAGACGGGCGCCGCTGGAACGTTAGCCGGAAAAACACGTTAGCCGGAAAAAAACACGCCAGAAAGCTCCGGCGGGCCGGGCGCCGTGGAGGAGAGAAGAAATGAGATCTGACTGAGCTGCAGAGTGAAAAGTCACTTCATCACCATCACAGCTGCTGTCTGATGGGCCGCTTTCACTGTTTACAGGCCCACACACACACACACACACACACACACACACACACACACACACACACACACACACACACACCTGAGTCCTGCCAAATAATTACAGGTCGGCAGAAACACTGTGGCAGCGTGAAAGAAAAACAGCATTTCTACAATATTTGCCAAATGTTCACACGGTGATATGTGTGTGAGGCGACCTCAGTCTGCATCACAACACACACACAACAAAGTCACACAACCAGGACACACACACGTCCAGCAGAATACAACAGAGGCAGAAAGACACTTGAAACAACAAAAGTGACACAAAGAGACTCAGACGTGACGGTGATAAACCCAACAGGTGAGCAGTGAGCATAACGTGTGTGTGTGTGTGTGTGTGTGTGTGTGTGTGTGTGTGTGTGTGTGTGTGTGTGTGTGTGTGTGTGTGTGTGTGTGTGTGTGAATGAAAGCAGGTGCAGAAGCAGAAACATTTGAACCAAAGTTGTGCGATTGTCTCCGATTCAACAGGTGAAGACGGACGAATGGAACTATTTTTCTATATTTTCCAACGCGACACGCTGTCCTCCAACAGGAGGAAGAAGAACTGGCGTTCTCCTCTTCCTCAGCGGGGGAACAGAGAACAGAGAACAGAGAACAGATCTACAGAGTCCAACCGATGAAAGCAAAACAACAACAACAACAACAACAAGTTTACATAATAAAAATACATTTTTTTCTCATCTCCACCTGGACAGTGAGAGCAGTGAACCAGCGGTGAGGTCACAGGAACACCCTCACACCAGGACTTCCTGTTAATGCCTCTGAGCGCACACACACACACACACACACACACACACACACACACACACACACACACACACTGTGCACAGCAGTAGTAGTGCAGCTCCCCTTCACACACACACACACACACACACACACACACAGAGGTTTGTCATCGATGGATGCACATGTTTTCCTCGACGCTCTCTCTCTCTCTCTCTCACACACACACACACACACACACACACACACACACACACACACACACACCTTGCTCGCTCGCAGCGTCAACACGCTGCATGGCTTCCCATACCTGCACGCGCGCGCACGTGCGCGTCCACCCCCCCCAAAAAAAGAGATGCACACATCCCTTAACACGCGTGACTCCACACACGCACGCGCGGAGCAGGAGGAGAGGCGACACGCAAGGACAGTCCTCAGCCAGCCGACCTGTTACCCAGCCGCACACACACACACACACTCACACGCACACACACACAGGCGTACGCGCGCACGCGCACGCCTCGACTCTCCTCTGGAAAAAGAAAAGGGTACCTGCGTTTCCTTCCTGACACCTTCAAGGCTCAGAATACAAAAAAAAAAAACGCAAAGCGCCGCGCAGACAGCCGGTGCTCCCGCCGGGCTGCGGGGTCCCTGAACGCCGCAAACATGCAGTGAGGAAGAGGAGGAAGAAGAGGAGGAGGAGGAGAAAATGCCAAAAGCCCCGTTACCGTTCTCTGCGCGTCGGGTCCTGCTGAATGCTCGGCTTGGTGGGCGCCATCTTCCTGCAACAATTATTTGATTTCTTACTTTCTGTTCTCTCTCTCCTCCCTCCCTCCCTCTCCCTCTCTCTCTCTCTCTCCCTCTCTCTCTCTCTCTCTCTCTCCTCGGGCTGTTATCGGGACGCGGCGGCGCGGCGGTGCGCTGCACCCTGACAGCAATGCGTCATGGTCGGTGTGTTAAGACAAAGCCATGTCCGTGTGCGTGTGACTGAGTGTGTGTGTGAGAGAGAGTGTGAGTGTGTGAGAGAGAGAGCGAGAGAGAGCGAGAGAGAGCGAGCGTGCGTGTGTCCGTGCGTCTCGTGCGCGCCGCTCAGCAGCGTGGAAACAACGGGCGGTGGAGGCGAGCACCGGGCTGCAGCAGCGAGGCAAGCCGAGCGGCGTGAGGGGGAACCCGGGCTGGACGCTGCCGCTCTCCCGCTGCCGGCCGCCGCTCCGCTCCGTCCTCTTCGCTCCGGGCTTTTGGGCACTATACGGATGAAATTGTTCCTTGCATGCGCTCCGGAGGACACACACACACACACACAGCAGAAGAAGAAGGAGAAGGAGAAGCAGCCGAACAGGCGCGTTACATGCTCGCCGCCGCTGCAGCGTTCAAACCCCGCGGCGGAGCGTCGCGGGCGGGCAGCGGCTCCTGCGCTGCTGCTGGCGGGAGGGAGGGGGGGGGAGGACGGCACGCATCTCCGGTGTTCTCCCTCCAGCCGGCGCGAAGACGCCACTCCGTTTGGAGCCAGCGTGTGCGTGTGCGTGTGTGTGTGCGTGTGTGTGTGTGTGTGCGTGTGTGTGTGTGTGTGTGTGAGTTTGTGTATGTGTGTTATTTAATTCTCCATATCTTCCTCTTTTTTTAACCATCTAAAATACAAAATAAATAAAAACACACTATCAGTGCAGCGTGCGCGGGGGTTGCTGGGTGATTTATTTGGATGGTTGCCCTGTAAATCAGACCCCCCCCCTCCATCCTCCTCCTCCTCCACACACACACACACACACACACACACACACACACACACACACACTCCTCCAGTGTCATAATAAACACATCACAGCAGAACGTCTCACTTCCAAAAATTACAAAAAAATAGCACCAACTTTGTGTGCTGCATCTTTATTATTATCATTAGATTATTATAAGAGAGAATGTTGTGTGTGTGTGTGTGTGTGTGTGTGTGTGTGTGTGTGTGTGTGTGTGTGTGTGTGTGTGTGTGTGTGTGTGTGTGTGTGTGCATGAAAGGAGGCTTGAGTTTGTTCAGAGCACATCAGTAATAAATCTAAATCACACCGCTCACTCCTTTAGATCCCGGACACTCTTGCTCTTTTTTTTTCTTCTCCTCCACTTTCATTTAAATTCCTCTCTTTCTCTCGTATGGTTGGGTGTATAATTCAGTGTAACCTGGCGGGCGTGCGGTGCGACGAGCCCCCGAGGCGGCAGCGCCGGCGGCTGGACGCCTCCCTCCTCTCCGACACCAATGACCTCTCAAGGTCAGAGGCATGCTGGGTATTCCTCCGCACAAACACGGGAGTTACAGGCGCTGCTGTGGCGGAAAATAAAGACCGGAGACGAGGGGGGAGGGAGGGGGGAGACGAGGGGGGAGGAGACAAGGGGGGGGGGAGACCGTGACCTGCGGGTCTGAAGGCGTCACGAGCCGGTTCGGAGATGAGAGGAGGCGCCGGCTCCTCCGATCAGCTGAAACTCTCTCGTTGGCTCTGGAGGACCGACGCATCCAAGTGAAAAAGCTTCTCGGCTTCGTTGTCGTTGAAGAAACGAAGCAACGCAACGACGTCGACCTTTTTGTTCCTGAGAGGTCACGCGTTTGACCCCCGGGGGCCTCGCGGCTCCAAGCCGGGTTGTTGTTTGTTTTTTTGGGGGTAAAAACAAACAAACTCAGAAGGAAATGAATCAGCTTCAACGGCTCGTCTCTGGACGCCGAGGAGGGTTCGATTCCCGCCGGCTTCCCGCTTACCGAGAGCGGCCGAACCGGAGGAGACGGGGATAATGGAGCGTGATGTATAAACATATTAGCTCCCAGCTGTTTGTGGTTTGTGGGGGGGGTGGGGGGGGGGGGAGGAGGAAGAAAGGGGCGAGGAAGAGGAGGACGGGGTAGAAACAGGACGGCAGGATCTCAGACTGCTCTGCGGCACGAACAATCCCACCCTTCTTGCTCAAGTTTACATTCAGGCCTCCGTGTTGTTCTCCAACATAAGGGGCGGGGGCCCTCGGAGGGTCCCCCCCCCCCCCACACACACACACACACACACACACACACACACACCCTCCCAGCTGCCACATGACGACATAGTTAAATTCCACCAGAGAAAACATGTCAGACCTCGACTCTAATCCCGGCCTCACGCGTCTGGACACAAACATAAGGTCCGCTACCCAAACACACACCCCCCCTCCTCCCTCCCCCCTCTTCCCCTCCCTCCCCCCGTGGGGGTCCGGGGGTCCGACATGAGCCCAGAAGTCCTGCTTTAAATAACAATGGGGCCGTTATTCTGCCGTCTTTAGAGGACCGGGACGCTCTCGGAGGCCCCGGCGGCTGTG
>NW_027176207.1:21580250-21590250 GCF_023055335.1 Clinocottus analis | reverse complement strand
TGTGGAAACAGAGATGAGGACATGAAGTCGATGTCTATTATCAATCATTTGCATATGGAGGTGTGTAAGTCGTGTGTGTGTGTGTGTGTGTGTGTGTGTGTGTGTGTGTGTGTGTACATGAAACTTTGTGTCGTCTTCAAAGGGCCCGTCTGTAATTCCTCGTAGCAGTTAATTCATCATCTGTGCCGCGGCGGCGGGACTAATATTTCAGCTCCCATTACAGCGGCGGAGCGGAGCGGCGAGGGCTCGAGTTGACCTCTGACCCCCGGAGGCCCGACCCCATCCATCACCCAGAGGAGGAGGGGGAGGGGGGGGGAATATGAAGAGGGGAGAGACATTGTTAGTTAGATTATAGAGGAGAGACATCGGGCTGTCATCCTGTCACCGACTTCATGGCAGAGGAAGCGAAGCTGAAGTCACGGATCTGAAGATCACAGCACGATGACCAAGAACCCATCAAACCCACGACCTTGAAGGAGCTCAGAGGGCAACGGGGTGGGAAAGTTATAAAGCATACACTTCTATACAGCCAGAAGAGTCGCCCTCTGGTGGTCAGGAGAGAGAATGCAGCTTTAACACATGAAGCATAGACTTCTATACAACCAGAGGAGTCGCCCCCTGGTGGTCAGGAGAGAGAATGCAGCTTTAACACATGAAGCATAGACTTCTATACAACCAGAGGAGTCGCCCCCTGGTGGTCAGGAGAGAGAATGCAGCTTTAACACATGAAGCATAGACTTCTATACAACCAGAGGCGTCGCCCCTTGGTGGTCAGGAGAGAGAATGCAGCTTTAACACATGAAGCATAGACTTCTATACAACCAGAGGAGTCGCCCCCTGGTGGTCATGAGAGAGAATACAGCCTTAACACATGAAGCATAGACTTCTATACAACCAGAGGAGTCGCCCCTGGTGGTCAGGAGAGAGAATGCAGCTTCAACACATGAAGCATAGACTTCTATACAACCAGAGGAGTCGCCCCCTGGTGGTCAGGAGAGCGAATGCAGCTTTAACACATGAAGCATAGACTTCTATACAACCAGAGGAGTCGCCCCCTGGTGGTCAGGAGAGAGAATGCAGCTTTAATAGATGAAGCATAGACTTCTATACAACCAGAGGAGTCGCCCCCTGGTGGTCAGACACTTCGGCGTCGTCTTCGCTTCACAGAAAGTTGCCGGCTGGATGAAAACTTCCCGCTCAGTCAGGCCAGGTGTTGAACTTAAACGTCCTCCTCCTCCTCCTCCTCCTCTTCCTCCTTCTCCTCCTCTTCCTCTTCTTCCTCCTCCTCCTCCTCCTCCTCTTCCTCCTCCTCCTCTGAGTGAACTCCTCCTCGATGCATCACTCTGATCGCATCGAGCTCCTTGATGACTTCTCTCCGTGTCGCTCGCGTCGCTCTAATGTGAGATCAGCTTGTGCGCGGATCTGTTTTTCAATCTGCTGCCGTCCCCCAGACTAAAGCACATTATGGCTCCGGCTGATGATGAAGGGATGGTTCTACTCATCAGGGAGAGGAAGAGGAGGAGGAGGAGGAGGAGGAGGAGGAGGGGAATGAAGGGAGCGCCACCAGGAGATCATTACGGGGACTCGAGGAGGCGCTTCCTCGTCTTCTTTGAGTTCCACGTCGATGCGAAACACGTCTCTAATAACGACGAGGCCTTCGCAGTCCAACTTTTTTTTTCGGAGTGTTTTGGGCGAGCGGTGATTGCATCCCGCGGCGTCACATCGCTGAGTGTTTCCTCACCGCACAAAGAGAATGAGAAACCTCGGGGGAGAGATCCGCCCTGAGAGGGACGACGCAGAACGCTGAGAGGATTTATACCTGATCAGGACTCTTTGTGTCAACAGACTTCAAAAATATGCATTTTGTTGCATGTTTTTAGTCAGAAAATGTTCTGTAAATCAGAGTATGAGAGACATGTGAACGAACCGCTCTGCAGAAACCTTCATGATACATGTAGGAGTGAGAGGGTGAATTTTGGTGCATGTGAGCGCTGCTGAAGTGGAGATTTATGCTTCAGAGGACAAACTCAAGGAGAGAAAACGGCCTTTCAATGTAAAATCACACACATTTTGGTGAATAGGGTAAAAAAAAAAACACTCATAGATATAAACATAAAACTTCTCCACCTGATGACTGACATCAGCACAAACATTATTTGTATTACATGTTTTCCAAAATGTTACGTTTTAATATGCAAATGAGGCATTATGATGGTGAATTTCAGAGAAATCTACACAGATAAAAGTGATAAAATAAACGTTTTCTTTCCACTAGGATGAAAGAAGACCATAAAGATGAGATCAATAGACCGAAATCAGAGCGTGACAATGTTTTAAATGCTTTGCTGTCGTGCTGATAGAAACAAACATGGCCGACGACGTTAAACAAGAGGAATCGTAAAGTAAGCGATAAAACCTGCGAGGTGAAAAACATAAATATATAATGACGATGAGACGCTGTCGGCGCCATTAAACAGTGACGTGCACCTTTATGCACCGACTCTCCAGGTGTGTTCAGAGTCTTTACCTCTCAATAAAAGGCGGAGCTTGAGTGTGTTTTAATGTTTTCGTGCATCAACCTAAAAACATGAATAAGGATTATTGTTAATCTTATTATAGAGAAGATGTTTTACCTCAACACGCCAACTTAATCCTCAGTTTAGTGTCTTTAAAATTGACTTCACACAACAGAAATCATGAATATATTCTGTGTGAGTAGAAGTGTGAAGAATAAAAGCCGGATGAAGATATTTCTGTCTTAACTTTAATATTGTTTTAATAACCAAAACCATCTTTTCCTGCAGTTTCCTGTGAAGACTGAAGTTTATTTTGGAAAGACCTAATGAGTTCCAATACTTGTGTTATTTTATGTTGGTTTTTTTCAGAATTCTTATATAAAAAAAAACTTTTAGAATTTTTTTTTAAATTTATTTTTTTTGCCATATTGTGATTATAAACATGCAGCATGAAATGATTCCCCAAAAATGGCTCCTTGAGCGGACCCGAGTTGTTTAAACTGTCTGGTTCAGGTCCTTAACAACAGCCTACATACTAATAACACACATTTTTGGAAAGATTATAACCTAAAGAATCAGAATCCGCAACACAAATCACAATAAAACAAAGCTTTGGCCTGTTAGGAAGGAGTTTCAGTCGAGAAACAACCATGTCAATCCATTAAAAAATGGAAAAACAACTTGTTTTTTACGCCAACACATTGTCTGATTCAGGCATGCTGGGTATTGAAATGTTCATTAGGTTCTGCATGTGATGTATGAGGCAGTTTTAGAAATGTGGGAGGACCAGGGGAGGCCTGAAATTAAAAAACAAACAAAAAAACCTCTGTTTTGTGACTTTACAGGTACTAATAATAATCATGAAAGCAGGAAAATAAAATAAATTACGTTCAGAAATCGGATTCTTTCAATCACAAAGGAATCAAACGGCCAACAGGTCGCCGTCCCATGATATCCAGTTTGTCCTCGGTGATGTCACGAGGGCGGCCATTACGCTAGTTTAATTTGGTGTAACCCCCCCCCCCCGCTGAGCAGACCCATTCAAGCTGCGGACAGAGAAAGTTTTGACATTTAAAGCCTTTAACTAATCATTCCGTCTGCGTTTTATTCTTTTCTTTCTTTTTTTTTTTTCCTCCTGACTTCGCAGCGAGAGAGGAGATAATTTGAGCGCTCTGTCTGTTTGATGTGCGGTAATCACATGTGATCTTTTCAACAGGGAGCCGGCCGTCTCGTTAATTTGACCCCCCTCCTCCCCCCCTCCTCCCCCCCTCTCCCGCCGCCGCCGCCCCTCCCCCCAATCAGGCCGCTGCCTGAAGAGTAATTGCGGAGCCACCATGCTTCGATGCGCTCGACCTTTACGACCTTAAAAGCTATTTCCATTTTTCTGACCACAAAAAAAATGAACATATCTTGTTAATTGCAAATATTCTACCTCCTCCTCCTCCGCTTGCTGCCTCTCCTTCCTCCCGTCTGACTTCCCTCTGAAGGCAAAAAAAAAACGACGCTGAAAAGCATTTTCATTTTCATTCATCAACGCTTATCAGTCATCTGAAGGCGCCTTCAGCCACGATCAACATCACGGCTGCAGCGAGAGGGACGAAGAGAGGGACGAAGAGAGGGACGGAGAGAGGGACGAAGAGAGGGACGGAGAGAGGGACGAAGAGAGGGACGAAGAGAGGGACGGACAGAGGGACGGAGAGAGGGACGGAGAGGGACGAAGAGAGGGACGGAGAGGGACGAAGAGAGGGACGAAGAGAGGGAGGGCCGAGAAGGACGAGACCGAGAGGATCGAAGAGAGGGAGGGCCGAGAAGGACAGCCGAGAAGGACGGTCAAGAAGGACGGCAGAGAGGGACGGCCGAGAGGGACAAGACCGAGAAGGACGGCAGAGAGGGACGGAGAGAGGGACGAAGAGAGGGACGGAGAGAGGGACGAAGAGAGGGATGGCCGAGAGGGACAAGACCGAGAGGGATGAAGAGAGGGACGAAGAGAGGGAGGGCCGAGAAGGACGGCCGAGAAGGACGGCAGAGAGGGACAAGACCGAGAGGGACGGCCAAGAGAGACGAGACCGAGAAGGACGGCCGAGAAGGACGGCCGAGAAGGACGGCCGAGAGGGACGCCCGAAAGGGACGAGACCAAGAGGGGCGGCCGAAAGGGTCGAGGGATGCGACACGAGGGACGAACGCGAGGGACCATCACGATGGACGCGATCTGAAGACGAGAGAACGTCTAGTGAAGATGTCGGCCCTCTTGCCCTGAACATTGTTTTGTTGTTGTTTTCATTTTTATCCTGATGCAAGTTCTGCCTCCTCCTGTTTTTATATATTTGTTTTTTTGTTTTCACGGTAAAACAAAAAAACAAAAAGACGCATGTTTGGGGAATCCTCTTTTCCTTTATTCTCTGTTAGCCGCGGAGAGAAACAAGCTCGTGGCGGGAAACTCACCAACAAACGGTCATTTCCTGGGCGACGGAGGCAGAACGTTTTCTCACAAACACACACAAACACACACTCTGAAGTGAAAACAGACTTTTTCATCCCTCAAACCAGCAGGTTGAGCTGTACAGGACGTCACCGAGCACCGTCTGCAGCAATCAGCGACGCATTGATTTGCAGCGCGAGAGAGACGCACGGCGGCCTCAGCATTCAGAGGTGAGCACCACATCGGGGCTCTTCCTCCTCCTCCTCTTCATCATCATCATCCATCTCCTCCGTGTCACCGGCAGCGTTTCACTACCTGACCTCCTGCTGATGAAGTAAACATTAGCTAACGCTCTGTAATGCGTCCGCGTAACACAAGTGTGTCTGTCGTCGCATCCAATCACTTCCTCCAAGCTTTCAATTGTACTTCATCGCCTCCGTTACAACTTTGTGTGTCTGTGTGTGTGTCTGTGTGTGTCGGAGGAAAACAAAGGTCTGATTAAGGGCAAAAAATGAATCTTGTGGAGATCAGAAACATGTTAATGATGCATTTCTGATGATTGGATCGTCGTCGTTTGAGCGAAACCTGAAAGCCTTGAAGCGCTTCTCGCTCCGAGTCGACGGCGGTTCAACTCGTTGGAAGTTTGCACGCCGGTCACGTGATGAAGAACGACCAATCACAGCCGGGCAGATACATCTCCTCCGTATCATTATGCTATCGTGTCAGCATCTCATTACGCCGCAAAGAATAGTCGATCAATCTGGTGCAGAAGGAGCTTCACGGTGCGTCTCTTCTTACCTGTAAAACATCCGGATGAACCTGAAGATTACAAACCCAGTCGGCACGACATCCAACAATTAATCGTGTTTTGACTTTGGTTAGTTTAGTGATCGAGGTTTACGGCTAAATTACTACGACTTTATCGTGAAGCACCTTGAATAGAAGGATGAAAGCTCTTCTACAAACCTGTTTTTCTAAATGATGTTACATATATATATATATATATATATATATATATATATATATATACACATATATATATATACACACACATATACATATATATATATATATATATATATATATATATATATATATATATATATATATCTACGTATTAACCTTCTGGGCTCTCAGGTCATTTTCTCGATTTTACATAATTTCTTAAATTCACCTTTTAAAGTCATTTTGCATATGAGATGTAAAGACATGTGCTCTCTATATAACGAAGCTCCATTGTCCTGAGGCACGAGTGTAAAGTGATAATATGGTGATAGTAAAGTGATAAAATGGCCCTAAAGCTAAAAAAAAAAATGTAATCTTGATTTTTGAAATTCTTCATCTCTCTTGTGAAAACATAACTTTACTAAATATAACGTTCAATCATGAAGGTTTTTTTTTTTTTTAGGTAAAATATGTTTATCTCGGCTGCATTTTCGACACACGAAAAAAAAATTAGGACCAAAGAAAAAAAAAAAGAAAAATTGTCTTTTTTTCCAAGTCAACAAAAAAAAAGACAACGAAAAAAAAAAAAGTTGATTTTTTAATTTATTTTTTTGGTCCAATTTTTTTTATTTTTTTTGTCCTAATTATTATTATTCTTTATTTTGATCTCAATTCTTTTTTCTTTTTTTTTTGGTCGTAAATTATTATTTTTTTGTGTTGCGGAAATGGGCTTCCATAGATTTGTGTTTTCATTGCGGCAAATTTTGCTTCAAAATGTGCTTAAAAAACATGACTTATGATGTAATTAGATTTCTTCCTCAAAAACACAACAACAACACAGTAAACACACACAAAAACAAGCTGAAAAGTGTTTGTTTGTTTCCCAATAAATTAAGTTTATTCGTCAGCAGTTGGCTTTACATCGTAGTTTAGCAGGAACCATGCAGTCGAGCTCTTTACGGCCGACACTAAGAATGAATAATGAACATATTCCACGTCACAGTTCACATACAGGAGTTATAAATAAAAACAAACAGAGCATTCCTCCCTCTTCTCACACGTTTACACACACACACACACACTCACACACACACACTCGCTTTGAGTTCCTCACTTTGATCTCGTGTTGCATGTTTTGTTTTCTCGTTAATCACCTCGCTGGGAAAAGCGGTGCTTTTAATTATTAATGAAATCAATTTAAAAAAAAGCAGGTATGATTCGTAACAGCAGAGCAAAGGCACACAATTATATTTGAAAGAGTTAAACTGGTTTAGTTTAGTCCGATGCGCACACGCCTCTCAACCCGCTGCTCGTCGCCGCTTCAGGAGTCGTCTAGAAAATAAATTTAAAAAAAGAACACATGTAGTGGTGCACACACACACACACACACACACACACAGCAGGAACAACAACACACGTCCCCAAACGCCTACACAACAACACCGCTTTGGTCGTGTTGCATAGATTAAATCGTCTCGTTTTTGATACATTGTTGCCTCCGACTGGCGGTCGACCTTCTGGACGAGGTGAGCTCTTCCTCCCTCGACAGGAAGCTTCAGCTCAGGTGTGTTTTCCTCAACATTGAAGCGGGTAACATTTTTTTGTAGTTTGTAGTTTGACCTTGGTCGTGACCTTCCCAGAAGAAGTCTCTAAAAGACGAATCGACTCGGCATCATCGCTTCTTTCTCTCCCTCTTGACATAAAAACTACTTTTTGGGTAAATAATTGTTCAACCCGTGAACTTTTTTTAAAAATCTTTAGAGGAGACAATGTTTTTTTAGTTACTGGAGCATTTTGGAAAGGGGCGGATCTTTGGCTTCGCACCACACAACCCTCTTCCTATGTCTTTTTATTTCCCACAATGCATCTGTGCGTCTGGTCAGCAGACTCTTCTCTACTGCGCGGTCATATTCATACACTTCAATACACTTTATATACTGTGAAACAATCAAACAAAATCAATGAAAGTCTGTAAATCGACAGCGAGTTTGTTCGACCTTTTGAATCTTTCACCTCGATAGCGTCACTCTGCAGTCGTGTGATGAGTCAGCAGACATCTGTGAGGAAGTAGCGTGCTACTTGTGCAGCATTCGGTTCTAACGGGGGATTTATACGAGACGCCGGGGTGCAAACAACGCAGGAAGTGGTAGAAGTTGTGTTTGAGTCTCCAGGAAGACGTGAACGTCAGACTCTTCTGTTCGTACACTTGCGATCTCCTAAAGTGTTCGTACACTTGCGCCGCTCTGTGAACTTTTATCACGAAGACCACGCCCCTTAACTCAAAGACCACGCCTCTAAACTCGAAGACCACACCCCTTTACTTGAAGACCACGCCCCTGAACTCAAGACCACGCTTCTAAACTATAATACCACGCCCCTTTACTCGAAAACCACGCCTCTAAACTCTATTACCACGCCCCTTAACTTGAAGACCACACCTCTAAACTTGAAGACCACGCCCCTGAACTCAAAGACCACGCCTCTAAACTCAAAGGCCACACCCCTGAACTTTACTCGAGCTCTGTAAGTACTTTAAGCACAACCAACCCGTCCACTTCCTCTTCGACCTCCCCTAGGTGTTTTTGCTCCGCCCCCTTTCACTCAGCTCCTCCCCCATTGTTGCCTCCAGCCACCGGACGCCAGCGTTCTCTCATCCTACCCCTCCTACCTTTTTGTTCCTGCTTCCCTACATCCTCTCATCCTTCCTCCCTCGTCCCCTTATCCCCTACATCCTCTTTCCGCTTCCTTAATCCAACCGTCTCCTTTCCATCTCACAATAAAACCATCCGTGGACTCACTTTGCTGTTGCCGTGGTCTTTGTTAGCGAAACGTCTTAAAGCAGCAAATATAAAAGTGACATCTGTGTCATAGTTTAGTGGCGAAATGTCGCGATTCTCAATTTTCCGGTTCGAGAACGACGTCAAGGTTCTTTTCAGACAGCGTTCGTAGCTTTTGCTAACGGAAAATTAGCCGAGCTGTAAAGTCGTAGATATCCGACAAAAATAAATTCGTATGAAATCCAGGTAAACACGAACCAGGAAGTGTAAAGAAAGACGAAAACCTCAAACCATCTTCTCCTGAAGCAAAGAGCTTTTTCTTGTGAAGAGACTGAAGTTTATTTTGAAAAGTTGAAAACCGTTGTATGAGTATACGTGTAGTATAAGTATACGTGTAGTATAAGTACATAGCGTAGACAGGGTACTACATTGACGTGTACTAGTAGAAGTATCCGGCTTGAGACGCAGCTTGACTTGATCGATGACCAGATGAACGAGGCTTTCTGCCCCCTAGTGGTCGACAGTCGCTGCTTTGATGGACGAATATAGAAAAACTGCGATCTCATGAAGACGATAAAAAGATGCAGTTTTTTTATTTGATCTTGTTTCGTCTCAGACGATCATCAGAGGGTCGCAAAGAGCCGGAAATACGTCAATATGATCATTTTGAGTTGACGACTAACGGCAACTTTGACGGCTGAGTCGACCTCGGGAACGTAGCTAACTAGCTAGCTAGTTAGCTCGGTAGCTAGCTAGCGAAGCAGGAAGATGACGTCTTCAGTGTTTGAGATGATGTTAGTGTCTTTTCATTGGCACATAAAATAAAATAAAACACATTTTAGCTGATTCTTAACGTAAAAAGTCATTTTTCTGAGTTATTGGTGAACTATAGGACAGATTCTCCTTCGTGACGGCAACACATAAAAATGGTCGATGACGTTTATTAATTATTTCTTGGATGTTCTGCTTCTCCGTTGTTTCCTTCTTTGCTCTTCAATCTTCTTTCTCTGTTACGGTGAAACTGAGTTTTGATGTCGTTTCTACGTCGTTTAGTTTTTCACGATCGGTCAGAAGATTCAAAGTTCGACCTCTGAAATCAGACCCGACACGACTGTGAAAACGTTTCAAATCAGTCGTAAAAAACCCTGAAACTTCTCATCGATCCGCTCCGGTCCAGCAGGGAGGGCAGCTCAGCGGGGGAGGGAGGGGGGAGGAGGAGGGAGGAGGAGGGAGGAGCTCCTTTACAGCTGGATGCTGGAGGCTCCTGGTCCCAGGACAGGAAGTCTCTGGAGGGATGGAGAGAGAGAGAGAGAGAGAGAGAAAGAGAGAGAGAGAGAGAGAGA